>NW_027069880.1:501090-563639 GCF_002906115.3 Quercus suber
GCTGAACTTATTTTATTCTTGAGCTATCCATGGCCAAAATGGCCCATTACCATCAATTTTGGAAAAATTTGGGCCAAAAACACTGTTTCGGAAATAATTAGGGAAGTACCACGTTTTTAAGTACTCGAGTTTGGTAAACTCGAGTACTATGTTTTTTGACTTCCACCGTGGCACGCTGACATGGCAGCCGAGTCAGAAATTTCAAACAGTACTCGAGCTTCCTGAGCTCGAGTACTGTTCAATGAGGTACCCGAGTTCACTAAACTCGGGTATTGATCTGTATTGGCGCCAATTGCTACTCGCAATTGGATTTAAAAAATTCAAAACAGTACTCGAGCTTGGGAAGCTCGAGTACCATTTAAAAATTTTTCACAGCTCCGGTTAAAATCATTTCTAAAACCTAAAACCAATTTAATTTCACTCACTTCTCACTCTCAAACCAGAACGCCCAAACCCTCTCCCTCTCCTTCACACATTCACACAAAGCCCAAACCCTCAAACCGGCGGTGGCAGAAAACCCGTTGCAGCGGAAGAGTGTTGTCGGCGGCGGAAGTATCTCTTCTGCTTTGGAAGCTCGAACGGCAAGTGGAGTTCTCGAAGCAAGTAGAGCTCTCTCGTCGGCGAAGTCTTGGGAACTCTACGGCAACGGCGGCGACGGCGGACCTTGCTCTCACTCAGGTCTCTCACTCAGGCTTTTGGTTGGGCTGCCAAAGATTCTTCTGGGCTTCTTTCCCCATTTCATTTCTCCAGAAGGTACTAGTGTAACATGTTATACTTGAATCCATTTTCTAATTTGTAGCAGTGGCATTAGCATTAGCATACATGCAATACCACCACAGCTTCGACTTTATTTTCTCAAACCCACTGCTCCGTGTGAGTGGCCAACGATTAATTTTTGATGGTTGGACCTCGTCACAAGGCTTTTGTGACGATGCTTTTTATTTTTATTTTATATTAGTGTCATAATTTTTCATCTCAATTTGAGATATTTCTCTCTTCTATCTAATTAAGCCATACATATAATAATTTTTATTTTGAACATAAAAAATACATTCATTAAAATGAAAATAAAGGGAGTACATTAAAAATCACATTTTTTTTAATAATTCAAAAATAAAAAAGAAGAGATTTGAAAAATAAAACAAAAACAAAAAAACAAAACAAAAAACAAAACCTGAGATTAGAATTTAGAAGAAAGGAAACCAAAAAAAAAAAAAAAAAAATACAAAGAGAAATGTTTTTGTCTTTTTCTTTTTTATAGGAAAACTAATAATATAAATTTGTACTAGTGTAACATGTTATAAGAAACCCTCGGAAATGTTGAATAAAAATGCATGTCTGAGATGGTTTGAGCTTAGGTAATAATCACATGATATTGATAATAGTAATGATGTCTTCGTTTCGGTTTTTTCATGTTTTTCTCTAATTGGTACTGATGTTTAGTTATGGCATTGGCATGACTTCAATTTGGGAAATTGGGTGACAATGAAATTTCGCATTTTGATTTCATGAGTTATTCTTTCTTCTTATAGTGTGCTAATGAATGCAAGGAACTTTGTCTAATCTTAACATATTTGAAAGTTTTCAGAGATTAGAATTTAGAAGAAAGGAAACCAAAAAAAAAAAAAAAAAAAAAACAAAGAGAAATGTTTTTGTCTTTTTCTTTTTTATAGGAAAACTAACACTTTATTAAGTAGCAAAAGATAATAAATCACGAGAAAGAGCTTGTTCCACAAAATAAGGATTCTCTTCCATCCAAACCACATAATCAACTATGACAATAGCATATTTAGCTAAAAGATGAGCTGGTCTATTTTCTTTCCTACATACATGAGAAAACCTTACATATCGGACCTCCTGACAAGAGTCTAAAATACCATACACAATAGGAGCTACCATGGCAGGAGGTGGAGATAGTCTAGCAAGAGCATGATAGACATTTAAAGAGTCTCCTTCTAAGATAAATTCATGTAATTGCACATCCTTTGCAAATTGAAGCCCAACTTCAAAAGCTTTTGCCTCAATTTCCACAAGACCAAGCGGAGCTTTTACCTTCTTGCTCATTGCAGCCACCACCAAACTAGTTTCGTCCCTAATAATAACTCCAATTCCTGATTCCTTCTATGCCGAAAAGACCGCTCCATCAACATTAACCTTGTATAAACTTCCTTTAGGTGGAGACTAACTTTCAATCAACATCTGTCCTGGTTTATCAGGAGGTGATATTGCAGCTTTGTATTCTTGTAGAATAACTCTCGCCCCATGCACCAATTCCAGTTCAGATTTCTTTTTTCCCCCATTTTGAACTTCATTCCGATTACACCAGATGCTCCATGCAACAGTGACCATTAATTCAATATTATCTTGATCCCAATCATCAACCATCATCAATTTCCAAAGCAAGTCCATGAAAGTATGAAATAAACCCTTAAAGCCAAGTTGAAACAGTCCAGAACATGTCCAAATTTTCTAGGCTCTCGGACAAGACCAAAACACATGTCCTGTTGTTTTCGAGCCTAAGTTGCATTTTGCACACAAATCTTGAATTAATACCTGTCTACGCTTCAAATTGTATTTGGTAGGTACAATGTCACGACATGCCCTCCATAAAAAATGATGAACTTTATAAGGTACTTGAATTTTCCAAATCCGTTTCCAAAATCTTCTCAAATTGCTATCATCTGAACTTGAACCCGAATATAAGGTTATTGCTAACTCCAAGGCTACCTTGTATGCACTTTTGACATTAAAAAAACCATTAGGAGATTCTGCCCATATCAATTTATCAGCAGGCAGTCGCGAGCTCAAGAGAATACTCTTAATACCTTCAGCCTCAACAGGCAAAAAAACTTGATCAAGCAGCTCTGACTTCCAACAAATATTTGTTGTATCAATCAGTTCAGAAACATGAAGGTTTGTAAAGGCATCGATTCTTGGAGAAACCACCTTGCAAGTTGAAGAATTTAGTACCCACTTATCCTCCTACACTTGAATATTAGATCCATTTCCCACATGCCATCTCATCCCCTGTTTAACTACTTTTTGGGTAGCCATCATACTTCTCCAAACATTGGAAGGCTTGTTACCAATAGATGCATGAACAAAATCACAATTTGGAAAGTATCTTGCTTTAAACGCCTGATATACCAATGAATTTTGACCAACCTACAACCTCCATAACTGTTTAGCAAGAAGAGCCAAATTAAAGGTTTCAATTGTTTAAAACCCATACCACCCTTAGATTTAGGCATGCAAAGTTTCTCCCAACTCAATCAAGCCAACTTTTTTTCATTATCTTTTTTACCCCACCAAAAATTCCTGATCATACTTGTCAATCCATCACAAAGAGTATCCGAAATCTTATAACAACTCATAGAGTAAGTCGGGATTGCTTAAGCCACAGCTGAAATCAAAATTTCCTTCTCGGCTTTTGATAACAATTTTTCTTTCCATTCCTCGAAATTTTTAGTAGTTTTCTCCTTAATATCATTAAAAGTACAACGTTTGTTTTTAACCACAAGAGATGGTAAGCCAAGATATTTCTCATGTTGTCTAATTACCTGTGCCCCAAACCTGTTTTTAATTTCCTCCTTAACTTCTAGATCTATGTTAGAGCTAAAAAAAAATGATGTCTTTGCTCTGTTCAGTTGTTGACTTGAAGAAGCCTCATAGACTTGAAAGATCCGTTGTAGAGAATCACATTCTTCCAAAGATGCTTTGCAGAAAATTAAATTATCATCTGCAAAAAATAAATGTGATAACTTTGGCCCCCCTCTACAAACAGCCACTCCCTCCATTGAACCTTCATTGACAGCCTTTTTTATCATAACTGATAACCCTTCAGCACATAAAAGAAAAAGATAGGGAAAGAGCGGATCACCTTGGCGTAAACCCCAAGAAGGAACAATGTGGTCATGAGGTTTCCCATTAATCCTAATGGAGTAGGTAACTGTAAAGAGGCACTGCAGCAAAAGACTTCTCCATTTAGCATCAAATCCCAATTTATCCATAATTTTATCAAGGCAACTTCATTCAAATCTATCATAAGCTTTGCTCATATCAAGCTTAAATATCATCTCGCCCTTCTTGCTTGCTTTCTTCTGATTAATGTGATGCATAGTCTCAAAAGCAACCAACACATTATTAGTAATTAATCTACCATATACAAAAGCACTTTGAGTATTACTAATAATGGATGGTAAAACTTTCTGAAGTCTATTAGCAATAGTCTTAGAAGTAACTTTATACACCACATTACAAAGACTAATAGGACGGTAATCAGTAATTCTTTGTTGGTTCCTTAACTTTTGGAAATAAGACAATGTGAGTATCATTGAAATTCGGAGGAGATATACCTGAGTAAGAAAGTCAAGAACTATTTTGGTAACCACATTACCAATAATTGGCCAAAAGTGTTGAAAGAACAAGGGATGCATACCATCTGGACCTGGAGATTTTAAGGGATACATCTAATTCAAAGTTGTCTTCATCTCTGAACCATTGAATTCTCTAGTCAACATGTTCATCTCATGTGAAGCTTTAGGCTCCACTGCATTTATTAATTCTGAGAAATCTGATGGGTTAGAAGAAGAAAATAGATGTGTATAATAATCCGCAATGGTCTCCTCAACTTTCTCCATATCCTCTTGCCAACACTCATTAGAATCCATCAGTCCAAAACTTTTGAAACCTGGCCGAAGCTTTTGAATGAAAATATTTGCTATTTCTATCCCTAGATTGAAACCAATTAATCCTAGATCGTTGCAGCCACATCACATCCTCCTTATCTAGCCAACTATTCAATTCAGCTCTAGTATTCCTTAAATTAGAAATAATACTAGGAGACGTCAGTTGGACCTCCAACCATGCCAAATGCTTTTGTAGAGTGCCAATCTATCTATCTACATGTCCAAATTCCAATTTATTCCAAACATGCAGACTTGATCTACACATTTCCAAACTCTTAGAAAAAGGAAATTCAGATTTTGCAAAAAGACCATCAACCCAAGCACGATTAACTACCCCTTCACATCTAGGATCTTTTAACCACATAGACTTAAACCTGAATATTCGAACAATCCTATGTTTTTTAGCTTTTCTAAATAAATGTAAAGATAGAGGACAATGATCAGAAATAGAGGAAGATAAATGGTAAAGCTTAGCCGAAGGAAATTTAACCATCCAATCCTCTGTAGCCAAAGCACGGTCTAATTGTTCTCGGATTTGAGTACCATCATTTTTCTGGTATAACCATGTCAATTTAGGACCAACGAAACCTACATCTCAAAACCCACACCAATCAATAGTCTCAGAAAATCTAGCCATCTGGAAAGTAGGTCTACACCCTCCACCCTCCTTTTCTGATAAACCAACAAGCTCATTAAAGTCACCAATAGCCATCCATGGCAACTGAGAAACACATCTCAAAATGCTGACAACAAAATGTGGCCTCCCTACATTGAAAAAAAATCTTCATTGACATTATGGTGGATGAACAACAAAAGGGGAATATGGAACATGGTATTTTTAAGGCTCCAACTTGGCTATCAATTACGAATGCCCTAAATGAGCAAACGGGGAAGAGTTTGAGCCCTAAGTAGGTGATTCGAAAGCATAATAGGCTTTGGCAAAGACAGAGAAAATGGAGCTAGCTTTTGAGCCATAGTGGGTTGGGGTGGGATGAGACAACCTAAATGGTTACTTCTTCTGAGGAGGTGTGGGTGCATGTGGCTGCGGTATATTATATTTACTGCCCTAATTCTTGGTAAATTGTTTGTAATTTTCTATTTTGTATTAGTATGATTTTGATGTACATCTTATCATTTCAGGCTGATCCTAAAGCAAATGCATTACGGAAGAGTGGATGTCCTAACTATGACAAACTACGGCAGTTGTTTGCCCTTAATGCTGCAATCGGTGCCGTTCAAATTTCATCAAACACATCAACCCCTGATAGTGATGAAGAGCGTGCCCTAGAGGAGGAAATTGCCAGTTGGGTAGCGATGATTGCTACAATCCTGACATGGAGGGCATAACCCAAGATGATCCCTTGGCTACGGAGCAAATCCAATGTGCAGACAAACATCCCATTGAAGAGCCTACTGGAAATGGGAAGAAGGTTGCCAAGAAAGCGGATAGGGCTAGTGACAAGACCATTGCTCTTCAAGAGTACACTGCGTTGGCAAAGGAACGGTTTAACAAGAAAAAGGGCAAGTCTATGGGTAGCTCCGAGCATGTTGCACAATCTACTTGTGGTGGTGATCCTTGCTTCCTTGGGAGGGCTTTAGAGGTGCTGAACTAGTATGATGATCTTGATGATGACACCTATATTAACATCTCCGAGGTTCTCCAAAAACAAGAATACTTGAAACATTCTATACAAACAGTCTATAAAATCAATGACCAATACAATCTATACAAGCATGAATAAAACAATCCAAATCCATAGTAATAGGTTTCCCAATCAAATTAGGCTTACATAAATAGAGAGCCATACGATTATTATAATGTTTTCTCTAACTAAAAACTTCTTAATAAATATAAATAACTGCTATCTTCGTCTACTAGCTTTTCTATCCAAAAATCAAATTCAGAAAAACTCTATACCAGATAGCAATAATATGACGCAACAAAACAATGTCAATTATGTTACTTAGTGTGCGTTTGAATACCGCTTATTTTGTTGAAAACTGAAAACAATAAAAAAATATATTTCGGTTACTGTTCATTAATGAAATCACCATTTTTGGCTTGTTTGCACTATTCATGTCCCATGAACAATGCAAGAGGTGCCAGACTTTAAAAAAAAAAAAAAAAAAAAGGCCCAAAAATGCAAATGCGCTGGCCGTGGACACAATCCAAACGGGGCTTTAGTCTATGTCACATAGCCACTTAGTCCCACTTGAAAAGGGATGTAACCATCCATTGTAAAAGATGCCATAGCTTACAACAAAGAAGCAATGCAATTTGGATGCTCCATGGGAATGACATTACCATAAAGCTTGTCCTACAGAGGTAGTAAACAAGATTAGCACACACCAGTTGTTGTGTAACAGTACTCAATAGTTGAAGTCACTAGATCCAAATTCTGCATATTAAAAAATTTCCATGTTAAAGTCTATACAATCTAGAAGAAGAAAATAAATGTAATCCTTGAAAACCCAAATTGCAATTTATTAAGATTTTGCTCATAGATGAACATTATAGAATAATCATTCAAGAAATTCTCAGTGCTCAGTGCTCAGTGCTTGAGGACCTCTTTGGTTGTTTTACATTTCATCCTCCATTCCTTAATTAGTGATCCTCCAATCCAAACCTCCTAGTAGCCACAACCATGCCATTATCAAACCCAATCACAATTGACCTACCAGTACACCTTGACCCCAGAACTCATGTGATTTCTCTAATGACAAGCTTACCAATGTTTAGCAGATTACTCGAATGCAGGGCTTCAATTTTCCCAAACATACTACTTAATCAACTAGATACAGTCTTAAGCTATCTCAAACCAGATCGAAACAGAGAAGGGGAGACAGAGAGACGGAGCGAATAGTGTTAGAGAAAAATACCTGGTTTGTTGTAGGCGTGCATTGATGTGGGCTGCGTCGATGTGGGAGGCAAGAGGCGAGAGGCGAGATGTGAGTGCAAAACATGGTGACTTAGTGGGAGAAGTAAAGAAGAAGATGGGCTTCCACAGTGACTCAGTGGGAGAAGTAAAGCATAAGAAGATTTTTTGTTAATGAGACGTGGGTAGCAACAGTAGGCAACACTGGGTAGTGTCAGCGGGTGGGGTCCACGGTTTTGGCAAAAAGTTGTAGAGATATGTGGCTGAGTTATGAGTCCAAATAGGTGTTTTGCAGTTTTTGAGTGAAGGTGAGGTTTGAGTAGTGAGTTATGAGTTCTGGGTTTAAGTTATGAGTTTTGAAACTGAAAAGTCTATTCTTGAGTCATGCATCACCAAAATCAAGAAAAGAATACCCCCTATCCAGTTTACAAGGTATTATACAAGATGTTAAGTACATGCGTAAACAAATATGTGACTATGTCTTTCATCAATGCAGTTGCTCACGCTCACGCTCACGCTTTTGCCAAAAAAGCAATTGAAGTAGTTGATTTCACTGTGTACATAGAATCAGCCCACGAGAACTTTGAATGTTTTCTTGCTGCTAATGCAATTTAGTCTTTCAGTAATAAAATTTAATTCTTGATTCTAAAAAAAAAAAAAAAATATATATATATATATATAAAACTATACTTTCTTCTTTCCTTTTTTGTTAGGGTTAAAATTTTACACGAACTGAACTCATGTGATTTCTCTAATGACAAGCTTACCAATGTTTAGTAGATTACTCGAATGCAGGGCTTCAATTTTCCCAAACATACTACTTAATCAACTAGATACAGTCTTAAGCTATCTCAAACCAGATCGAAACAAAGAAGGGGAGACAGAGAGATGGAGCGAATAGTGTTAGAGAAAAATACCTGGTTTGTTGTAGGCGCACATTGATGTGGGCTGCGTCGATGTGAGAGGCAAGAGGCGAGAGGCAAGATGTGAGTGCAGAACATGGTGACTCAGTGGGAGAAGTAAAGAAGATGGGCTTCCACAGTGACTCAATGGGAGAAATAAAGCAGAAGAAGATTTTTTGTTAATGAGACGTGGGTAGCAATAGTAGGCAACACTGGGTAGTGTCAGCAGGTGGGGTCCACAGTTTTGGCAAAAAGTTGTAGAGATATGTGGCTGAGTTATGAGTCCAAATAGGTGTTTTGTAGTTTTTGAGTGAATGTGAGGTTTGAGTAGTGAGTTATAAGTTTTGGGTTTAAGTTATGAGTTTTGAAAACTAAGTTATGAAAACTAAGCTATCTTTAAACCAAATGGACCCTTACATTCTAAAAATAACAAAGTCTATTCTTAAGTCATGCATCACCAAAATCAAGAAAAGAATACCCCCTATCTAGTTTACGAGGTATTATACAAGATGTTAAGTACATGCGTAAACAAATATGCGACTATGTCTTTCATCAGTGCAGTTGCTCACGCTCACGCTTTTGCCAAAAAAGCAATTGAAGTAGTTGATTTCACTGTGTAAATAGAATCAGCCCACGAGAACTTCGAATGTTTTCTTGCTGCTAATGCAATTTAGTCTTTCAGTAATAAAATTTAATTCTTGATTCTAAAAAAAAAAAAAGAAAACCAAAAACAAAAAAAAGAATAATTATGTTGATTCTCATGTGACTAACCCTAACCCCATTGGTTATACTTTCCCAAAATTCCCACAACACTTGTCCCACATTAAAAAGTGACAGTCACTGTGGAATCAAGATAGGGAATTGGTGAATAGTACAATTCTATTTTGTTGGAGATGACACTGTCGGAAATTTGACCACAACAATTTTTCAAGTCTTTCAAAGCATCCTCCTGTAGTTTGATGGAACAAATATATTTTAAAAGAAAACCAAATTCGCATTGTTTATATGTTTTCTTGAATTTCATCAAAACGAAGCTAGCTGCTTATTTTTTATTTTATTGACCGCAGCACAAAATTACAAGGAATTGCCTACATCTTTGTTAGTATGATTATTCCATTGGGGATTTCATACAATAAAACAAACATTTAAAAGAATTAAATGGTGGATTTTCTTTGCTTCCACCTCAATATTACAAGTTACAACTGTTTCTACAACACCAATGAAAGAATTCACTCTTTTTTTTTTTTTTTTTTTTTTTAGCTTCCCAAGCTCGAGTACTGTTTTGAATTTTTTTAAAGCGCAATTGGCGCCAATACAGATCAATACCCGAGTTTAGTGAACTCGGGTACCTCATTGAACAGTACTCGAGCTCAGGAAGCTCGAGTACTGTTTGAAATTTCTGACTCGGCTGCCATGTCAGCGTGCCACGGTGGAAGTCAAAAAACATAGTACTCGAGTTTACCAAACTCGAGTACTTAAAAACGTGGTACTTCCCTAATTATTTCCGAAACAGTGTTTTTGGCCCAAATTTTTCCAAAATTGATGGTAATGGGCCATTTTGGCCCATTGGTAGTGGGGCAGAACCAAACCCATTGCGATTTAAGTCTTGGAACTGTTTAGGTATCCACTCACTCTTACCTTATTTTTCTTTTCGTTTTATTGTATATTTATTAATTTTAACTTCGGTATATTATTGCGTTTTTAGAGAAATCTTCGAGGAATATAAATAGATAGGGTGCTATTCAACCAAGTCATACGAACTAAGATATACCCGTAGCACTAAAACTACGAATTTTCAATAGCAAATAGAATGAACTGAACTTGATGCGGTTAAAACAGTAAGGTGATGAATTACTCTCACATTCCAATTGACATAACATTTTGAATAATAAACCATCGATCAAATGCAGTCTAAATAGTCAATACAAAATGCAGCTTTGAAAGTAACAATTGGCATAATGCATATCACATAACACCATATATTTACAAATTAGTTTCCATTCATAAGAACACATCTCAATCAAAAAAGGAATAGAGATGCACAGACTAGCTACGACCTACTAAGTTTATGAGGATGCCTCTACCAAAGTTTATGAAGTTTCATTGGTTTGGAAAAGCAGGACATTTTAGTGAAATTTTAGTATGCAGCAGAGCTGGATACACAAGTTTGTATTATATATGGGCTCTTTTATTAGTTAATAAATTGATAATGTTCTCCTAAGAAAGTGAAAGAAGAATAATTAATCATAATGAAAATTTCAATTGGAGCATCCACTACCGTAAAAAAGGAGACTCCGGAGTCAACATTACTGTCTGATTTGTGATTAGTGCTGCCATTAACAACCTTAAAAGTGTTTTTTATTTTATTTTATTTATTATTATTATTGTTGGTGGGTTTGGTAAAAATTGTTTAAAGGGTACATTGATAGTGTATTGGCCATTAATTAACTCTTCCATGCGGAAAAGATAAAAGAAAAAGTGTTCAATCACTCTCCTCTTCTTACCTTCCCTTTCTTTCGTTGTTTTATTTTTATTTTTATTTTTAAATAGAATTTCAACCTATGACATTGAGAGCTCAAAAAATGTGTTGAAAACATAAGAGCTGTTTAGACCCCCAAATTATAATTACGGCTTGATAGATTTTACACTAACTTAATACTAAGTGTGGAATAGTGTAAATGCGAGTGGATAAACAAATAAGCTACTCAAATTCATAATCAAAATAACACAGTAGTAAAATGGAATGTAAAAGAGTAGAGAAGAAAGATGCAAACACAAGATAACACGCCAATGTGTTATCGAAGAGGAAACTGAAAAACTCGGCGAAAAACCCCTCCGCCGCCCTCCAAGCGGAAATCGATCCACTAGACAATCAGCTGGGATACATGATGTTAGGACATATATGTTTTCACTTGTTAAGAACATATGTCACTTATGCTAATCCCTTGACAAAACGCACTCTACTTGTAATTGGGTAGTTTTAGGTGTTTTTAATACTTCAAGAAACAAGGTTTCAAGGTCAAGTGCTGAGGTCATCAAGTCTGTCCAAGAAAAAGCAAGCTGAAGTGCAATTTCATTAAAGCTCGACACCTGCTCGATAGGTACCTCGACACCTGCTATCTGTCGAGATTTAAAATTTCAGATTTTCTAATCTGATTTTCTTGGGATCCATGAATATGCTTTTGGGCCTTCTTTTCTTCTAACCCTAAACATATAAAAAGATTGATTTAAGAGCCGTAAAATTGGAGACAAGTTGCAAAAGCATTGAGCAATCTCTGTTCAAGCAAATTGTGATCAAAAGACGAAGTTCTTGACCTAGTTCATCTTCTCTGAAGAAGTTGCTGTGTATTTGCACCAAAGGATTTTGTAACCAAGCATCTTCCTGTTATTCATCATAAAAGATGAACTGAAGAACTTTGCAGCCAACCTCTCCTTCTTAGTTGGTGTTTAGAAGTCGCGTACTAAGATCCGCGCATTGGTTAGTCATGTACTTGGGAGCCGTGCATCAAAGGTGAGAACTGTCGCTACAAATCAAGTCCAATTAGGTATTGAGGTAAGGGTTCAACTGTAAGTTGGTAAGGTACTTGAGATTTCTTTACTTGTAACCGCTTGATTTGATAATAGTGGAGTTTCGGGAATGGTGACCTGAAAATCACCCGGTGGAATTTTTACAGTTAGGGTTTTCCCCATTCGTAAACAAATCACCGTATTATTTAATTTCCGCTGCATATTTAGTTTTTGGTGATTTGTTTGTGCTTCCACGCAATTGCATGATTAATTGATTAATTAACAACTTGGCTAATTAATTAATTAGGTTTAATCACAAGGGGTCATTCAGATTGTGGCCTATCAAGTGGTATCAGAGCAGACACACTCTGATTAGATTTAATCTTTGCTGTGTTGATCCATTGACCCCTGTTTGTCATGGATAGAGGACAGTCATTAATCATACCTCCTTTATTTGATGACACTAACTATGCATACTAGAAAGTACGCATGAGAGCTTTCTTGCAGTCTTTAGATGAGAAGGTGTGGCAAGCTGTAGAGATTGGCTGGACTAAGCCAAAAGAAGAACCGGCCGATTGGGATGACGCAAAAATCAAGGCGGCTAACTTCAACAGCAGAGCGTTAAATGTCCTATTTAGCGCAGTCACCAATGAGGAGTTCAAGAAGATATCCTCAACTGAAACTGCTAAGGAGGCTTGGACCATCCTCCAGACAACTTATGAAGGAACAAAGGCTGTCAAAGATTCAAAACTTCAGAGGCTCACTACTAGCTTTGAAGAAATTAAGATGGAGGAGGATGAGTCTTTTAATGAGTTCTATGCCAAGCTCAAGGACATAGTGAACTCAGCCTTCAATCTTGGAGAAACCATCCCTGAACCCAAGGTTGTAAGGAAGGTGCTCAGATCTCTACTTGAGAGATTCCATGCCAAGATTACGGCAATAGAAGAATCAAAGGATATTGATAAGATTCCTTTGACTGAGCTGGTTGGAAACTTGTAGACCTGTGAGCTAGAACTATCCAGGATTGGCAAAACTGGTAAAAGCAAGAGCATGGCCTTGAAGGCGAAGAGCAGTGATACAGATGAGTCTTCCGATGATGAAGATTCCAAGATGAAGTCCTACATTACAAGGCAGTTCAAAAATTTTATGAAGAATGCCAATGGGAGGAACTTCGACAAGGACCGCAGACAATCCAGTTCTTCTCAGTTCAAGACTCAAGACAAAGGGAAGAAGATTACTAAGGATGGCGGTCAGTACACTGTTCCTGCAGGACCAAAGTATTTTGGATGTCATGGATTTGGTCAAATGAAGCATGAATGCCCGACATATCTCAAGAGCATTGGGAAGAGTAAGGCACTTGCTACAACCTTGAGTGACACTGAGCCTGAAGATGATTTCGACAATGAGGATGACGGAATCTTAAATGCCTTCACTGCCATAGTCAATCCTACTGAAGGGGTTGTTGAAGAAATAGATGAAGAAGAAGAACTGGTGGAGTCTAAATTTGAGAAGATGGATGATCAAGATGATATCCATTCAGCCTATGAGAAGCTTTACAAGCTCTCTGAGAAGCATGAGAAATTATACAGGTTGGCCACCAAGAAGCTCAGTGATGTGGAACTTGATCGTGAAGAGTTGTCCACAAAGTTTGATAAGGTGAATCAAACTATTAGAGCACTGAGATTTGAGAACAACTTTTTGGCTGAAAAGACCAAGAAGCTTGTAGCAGAGCTGTCACAAGTCAGAGCTCAATTGGAGAGGACTTCAAGTGCAAAGCTTGATGAGATGCTTAGCAATCAAAAATCTGCTTTGGATCGAACTGGCTTAGGGTATGGTCTTCCTTTCTCTAATATTGCTTCTACTAGCAATACTATTTTTGTTTCTCTGGCTAATAACACTGAAATTGAGAACACTGATGTCAAAATTGAATTAGCTAGTGAGAACTTAGACAAGGGTAAATCTATCTTAGGAGCACCCCTTAAGCAAGATAAGAAAGATGCTAAAAACTCTAGTGTGTGTTATGTGTACTTTGGTACTTGTGTACCTTAGATGGCCATTGAAACAAAGTTTCTAAATTTTGTATCTCTTGTAACTAAGATGAGCATCTCTATGCACAACTAAGTAAGTGAGCTTTGTGGCTTTTGTTGTGATGAGTAAGATTAAGTTATCTCTTAAAGCTTAACACTCATATCACTCTTTTTGACGGGTAGGACTAGAAAATCCTAAGAGAAAGGCATAAATAACCATCTCACCACTGTTATCTGCCAATCATAATATGACATCTGTATGCTTCGGCATAGCAAAAGTGCATTGTCAAAGACATTCGTATGCTTCAACATAGCAAAAGTGCGATGTCTAATGCTAAACATCTTGGGTATTTCTTTTCTCTCTTTTATATGCCCATGTATGATATGCTTAAAAGAAAATATGCAAAGAAAATAAAAAGCAAAAAGATCAAAAATGCTTTAAATATAGTTGCAAGTATGTATTCTAGGAGATGTGGGAGTTATAGGATGTACCTCGAAAGTGATAGTCCCCATCAAACAGTTATGATTGTGTGAGAGTTAAAGTTATTTTCTCATATCTCAGATCGTCATAACATGTATACACATATGCAATCTTGCAATGTTTTTCATACACAACACGCAATATTCTTTGCTACTCTTGATACATGTGCAGGTACAATGTGATTTAGCCATCACAAAGGTTTTACATGTGCTAATGTATGCTCACTAAACTGTCTTAACTTGTTTTTGAAAAATAAAATTGGTTAGACTTGTTTAGTGTGTGTGTGTGTGTGTGTTTTTGAGGATCCATGTGCTTATATTTTTGTTGAGAGATGATTTTGAGAGCTTTATATGTTGAGTGGATCTTTGGTTAAGGTGTATGATGGATTGAATTCATGTCTGTGTTTTTCTCTTCTCGAAAAACTGCTTTTAACTGCTGGCTCAACACCTCCTCGACACCTCCTCGATACCTAGTTATCTGTCGAGCTTCTAAAGCCTTTTCTTATCGCAATCTCGACACCTTTCTCGACACCTCCTTGACACCTTGTTGATCGATCGAACTTCTGTTCCTTGAAATTGGTCTTGTACCTCGACACCTCTCGATACCTCCATCTGTCGATGGCCAAATTCTCAACACCTTTCTCGACAGCTTCCTCGATACCTCTCGACACCTCAGCTATCGAGAATTACTGAGGTGTCTATAAAAAGATCTGTCGCGATTTTTCTCTCATTCTCTTGATCACTCTCGATCTATCCGAAGGCTTTTCATCTCCCAACCACCTTTCTCTCACTCAAATCTTCAAACCCTCTTCATTTTCGGTCTTTCCTTGGTTTCTATCACTTGGTAAGTTCATTTTTCCCTTCCTTTTTCATGCATTGCATGTTTTGAAACCTAGTTTTTGGGATTTTTGAAATTTTTTGGGTTTTTTCAAAATTGATGAGTTTTTCTCAAAATTTTGGGTTGGGTTTTCACTTAAATGCTTTCAAAATGTCATACATTGCATTCCATGTGCATTAGAATGATATTTACATGCATTTAGATGTGTGCTCTATGCTGTGTGCTAGTAGGATTGGATTGGGCTGAGCCCATGATGCCTTTTGATTTGCATGTCACATGCTCATGCATTCCCATGCATACGTACTTTTTGTTCAATATATTTGATCTATTTGAACTGTGTTGGGACTTTTCTGATTGTCTCCCTCTCTATCTCTTTCTTATTCTTTTACGTTAGTAGTGTCTATGGCACCTAAACGTAAATTCACTCCTGCTCGGAACCCTCTGCGTTCTGGAGCTTCCTCTCCTTCTGACTCTACTCCTCTTAACCTTCGGTTCCGTGATGGAGATACCCACAAGGCATTTTCGGAGAACTTTTCTCGACGAGGTGTTCATTCGGAACGCCAAGTAATTCTGGCGGACTTCGCCAATACTGACTTTCCCTCTATCATTCACAGTAGAGGATGGGAGTCACTGTGTGACATCCCGGTCACTTGCCCTCTCGTGCTGATTCAGAAGTTTTACTCCAACATGCACGGGATAGATAGTTCAATACCTCTCTTTTTCACTCGCGTTCGAGGTATGCGCATCCCTGTCACACCACAGCTAGTTGCGGATGTGCTTAGGGTACCTAGGATAGATTTTTCTAATTACCCTTCCTGTGAGCGTCTAAGGACTGTGTCCAAAGATGAGCTCGTTTCTGCCTTTTGTCAGTGCCCAGCTGATTGGGGAGAGCATCAGTACACATCATGTAGGCCTTTTGCTAAAGGTCCTAGATTTCTTAACATGGTGATGAGTTTTGTACTCCATCCACTTTCTCACTACAACTCCATCACAGAGCCTCGTGCTCGATTTTTGTTATCTCTTTTAAAGCATCTTACTATAGATTTTCCTTCTCACTTTATTATTTCTATCATAGATGTTCATCTTGATTCAGTGTCCCGTGATAAACTCATCTTTCCTTCCACTATCACGAGGATCTTACACCATTTCTCTATTCCATTTCCTGTGTCCGACCACTTCACACACATATGTGCCATAGATGCCGCTACCGTAAAACATAGTGAGGCGCAGTTTAGGTCGCAACAGACGGATTCCACTCCTCCCTCCCATTCGGCTCCATCCAGATCAACTCCATCTGCATCTACTCCTTCTTCCTCTACGGGCGATGTATCTCTAGGAGACATTATGGCGCAGCTGCAGCGCATGGACACTCGCCTTGATACACTCTCCGCTGAGTTGTATCAGGTGAATGTTCGTATTGGTCGTATTGCACGACGGCAGGCGACCATGGGTGGTTTTGCTCCAGAGGCTACTCCTTCACCACCTACTCCAGCAGCTTCAGATGATGAGGATGAGGATGATGAGGATGATGATGATGATGGAGATGCTAGCTCTACTAATGAGATGTCTACATGACACTCTATCCTTTGTCACTCGTGACAAAATGGGGGAGTAGTTTTGGGTTATGAGAGTAGTCATCTTAGGGGGAGAGTTAGTATAGGACATTTTGATAGGGGGAGTGTTGATATTTTGAGGGATGTAGTGAGGTTTTGATGTATCTTTTCTTTTCTATTCTTTATAGATACATTAATCTTGTATACGAGGTTCTTTGACCATTTTTACATACATTGTACTTATTTTTCTTTATATATGTGGATGTATATTTCTTTGACCATTTTTACATACATTGTACTTCATGTGTTGTTTCTTCTCTATCTTTATACACATGTTCTTTATAATTGTATGCAATCTATTATTTCTGTTTCATACAAGATGCTTTGATGAGTTTTGTTTAAAAGTGTTTCAAAAATACAAGTTGTCAAAGTCTACTTGTCATAAACTCTCTTCTTGCAAAGTTTTTCAAGAGTTTGTGTTAGGATAAATTTTATTGTATCAACAAGTGAATATGAGTTGAGTGATTTATGACTTCTCTTATATGTTCATTTGGTTGTTGTAGTTTTGTCATGGATTGCCAAAGGGGCAGATTGTGAGGACATATATGTTTTCACTTGTTAAGAACATATGTCACTTATTTATGTAAATTGGCTAATCCCTTGACAAAACGCACTCTACTTGTAATTGGGTAGTTCTATGTGTTTTTAATACTTCAAGAAACAAGGTTTCAAGGTCAAGTGTTGAAGTCATCAAGTCTGTCCAAGAAAAAGCAAGCTGAAGTGCAATTTCATTAAAACTCGACACTTGCTCGATAGCTACCTCGACACCTGCTATTTGTCGAAATTTAAAATTTCAGATTTTCTAATATGATTTTCTTGGGATCCGTAAATATGCTTTTGGGCCTTCTTTTCTTCTAACCCTAAACATATAAAATGATTGTTTTAAGAGCCGTAAAATTGGACACAAGTTGCAAAAGTATTGAGCAATCTCTGTTTAAGCAAATTGTGATCAAAAGACGAAGTTCTTGACCTAGTTCATCTTCTCTGAAGAAGTTGCTGTGTATTTGCACCAAAGGGTTTTGTAACTAAGCATCTTCCTGTTATTCATCATAAAGGATGAACTGAAGAACTTTGCAGCCAACCTCTCCTTCTTAGTTGGTGTTTAGAAGTCGCGTACTAGGATCTGCGCATTGGTTAGTCACGTACTTGGGAGCCGTGCATCAAAGGTGGGAACTATCGCTACAGATTAAGTCCAATTGGGTATTGGGGTAAGGGTTCAATTGTAGGTTGGTAAGGTACTTGAGATTTCTTTACTTGTAACCGCTTGATTTGATAATAGTGGAGTTTTGGGAATGGTGACCTGAAAATCACCCGGTGGGGTTTTTACCATTAGAGTTTTCCCCATTCGTAAACAAATCACCATTTTATTTAATTTCCGCTGCATATTTAGTTTTTTGTGATTTTTTTGTGCTTCCACGCAATTGCATGATTAATTGATTAATTAACAACTTGGCTAATTAATTAATTAGATTTAATCACAATGGGTCATTCAGATTGTGGCCTATCACATGAGTTAGCAAGAGACCCTCCAAGCCTAATCTATCCGATGTACCTAAGCCCTCCAAGCTCCTACTCCAACAAGGCTTCTTGGAACCGTGTCTTGTCTAGTTCTCCGAATCCCGCAACAAGCTACATGTTGCATCTGCCATCCTTGGCTTTTTCCAATTGCTTCCCAGCATCACCAAAATTTTACTTGACACTCTGAAAGGGTGTGGTAAGTGTTTGGGCTATCAACCTCTTAATGGTATGGAAATTGAGAGGTATGAGTTGAGGAAATTCTATAAGCAAAGTGTATAGAGAATTGTGGGCATGACAATCTCTAATTCTCAATGTGTTTGGCTAGGATTTTCTCTTAGAAGCACTCCTCAACATTTATGGGTAATGTGGATATAAATAATGTAGGCACAAAAAGTGTGTATCAGAATAGACAGGTTGGCTGAACAGAAAGTTTCGTGGGTGTCTCGCGGGAAGGCCTTACTAGTGAGGCACTCGCGAGACATCGCTGTCTCCATCTTGGCCTAACTCTTCACATTCTAGCATGTGCAAGGTACATGAGTCACTTCGCAAGATGCTTAGTCGCGAGCTACCCATGAAAACTCTTCTATCTTCAATTGCTTAAGTCTTCACACTCTCTATCTAACACACAACCCTTACAATCAAATCCCACCATAAGTACAGGGTACAAAAAATTGAATAAAGTTACAATCAAATTTGGCACGGAATAAAAGCCAACAAAACACATAGTTGTAAATAACAACTTTACAAACGTCCACTCCTAATGATATCTCTTTATCATTGAACTAAGATATCAATCAGTTTTTAGTGTAAGTGAGGATTAAACTTCATATATCTTATTCAACCATAAAAAACTTTACTAGTTGAGCTAACTAAAACTTACTTCCTTCTTTCATTTTGTTATCCACTTATATTAATTTTGGTAGAGGCGTATCACCGTTGCACATTTATTTTTTTCTCCTTTGTGAAAATGGTACGTATAAAATGTTTAGTGTGGGAATTGGATTGCACGCATTATGTTAAACTAAAAGGAAATAGAACTTGCTTTCACGTTCACAGCCAAAAATGCTCTCAACTCGTGACTTTGCACATAATATGTGGATCTATACGTGTTATACATGTAATAATCCAATTGTTTTATCTTATCTTTTTTATTTTGTTATACAAGAGAAACTCATCAAAGAGGCTTCCTCATACATGTGTTGTGGATATACTTAGATTTTTTTCCACTATTTCTATTGTGTAATTCTTTCTATTGGAGATAAGTAATTAATGCTAGGCAGTGAAGGGTAATTGTTATTTAAAATGTTTTTTTTTTTTTTTAAATCTTATATAATAAATTGAAACTTAGATCGATTGTCTCCTCTCCACAGCCACAAGATAATGTAATCTAAAACATTAAGTTTAAGTGGAAATTAAACAAAATTTCCACTGTTATTGGTACACTAGAATAATGTTGCATAAACCATATAAAGTTCTAAACTAACATGGTATCTTTGATGCATTCCCTTCCTATAAATGGCTTCTAGGAATTGACTTAGATTATTAGTACAAACACATAGTCACACAATACAGTAGTAGAACAAAGCACAGTACATGAAGAACACTCCTAAAACAGATGAGAAAGAAAATCATCCATTGATCCTTTCAACAAGGGATATCAAACAAACATGATGATATGGATTGTAAAGTTGTAATTTACAACTATTTATGTTGGCTTTAATTCCGTGTCAAATTTGATTGTAATTATGTTCAATCTTTTGTACCCTGCATTATTTGTGGGATTTCATTGTAAGGGGTGTGTGTGAAGACTCAAGGCATGAAGACTAAAGCTATTTTCGTAGGTAGCTCGCGAGCAAGCTTCTCACGAAGTGAAGCATGTGCCTTGCACATGACCGAAATGCAAAGAGTCAAGACAGGATGGAGACAGCTGGTTTTCGCAAGTGTCTCGTGGATAAGGCTTTCCCGCGAAATACCCCCGAAACATTCTGTTTTGCTAAACTGTCACTTCTGATACACACTATCTATGCCCACACTATATATACCAACATTGCCCCACAAATGTTGAGGAGTGCTTCTAAGAGAAAACCCTAACCACAAACTTTGAGAGTTAGAGATTGTTATACCCACAATTCTCTACATAATTCATTGTGGATTTTCCTCAACTCCTACCTCTCCATTTCCATACACTTGAGAGGTTGATAGCCCAAACACTTACCACACCTTTTCAGAGGGTCAAGTCAGGTTTTGGTGCTGCTGAGAAGCATTGGGAGAAGCCAGGCTTTGGCGGATGCAATCAGGCATATTACGGGATCCGGAAAGCTAGACAAGACACTATTTCAAGAAGCCTTATTAAAGTAAGAGCTTGGAGGGCTTAGGTACATTGGGTAGCTTAGGCTTGGAGGACCTCCTGCTACTCTTGTATCCCAACTAATTGTCTAGTGGATCAATTACCGCTTGGAGGGCAGCGAAGAGGTTTTACGTCCAGTACTTCGATTTTCTCTTCCATAACACATCGATGTGTTATCTTGTGTTTGCATTCTTCTTCCCTACTTTTTTACCTTTCAGTTTACCGCTGTGTTATATTGATTATGGGTTAGAGTAGTTTATTTGTTTATCGACTCGCATTTACTCTATTCCGCACCTAGTATAAGTTAGAGTAAAATCTATCAAACCGTAATATTTAATTTGGGGGTCTAAACAACTCTTGTGTTTTTAACACATTTTCGAGCTTTCATGGATAAATCCCAAATTAGACAGATCCAATTTGTAAAATTAGTAATAAGTAACGGTGATACCAAGAGAGACGGTCTAGGTAGTCCAACAAGTCAAAGGACCAAAAGAAGGAGTCATGTCTTGAATGGAAGACAGAGAAACGAACAGCTTCCTTAAAGCGAACGGACCCTTTAATGTGGACGAACACAATGGAAACGGGTGACAGCCACGTGGCGCCTATTTGGACTAAATGGCCTCAAAGAATCCTAATATGGAAATACCTTGTATTCCACGCCCAACCATAATTAAAGGAAGCCCTACAAGGAAAGGATCCCTCGAAATACAAGCATTAATAAGGATTTTCCATACAAGGAAATACCCTCTCCACAAAGAAATCAAGGTCGACTCTACACTATTATAAAAACCCCAAAACCCTCACAAATCAAGGTATGCATAATAATACCCTAGCTCTGGCACTCTAGAGTGATAGAAAATTCTATTTTCTAACTTAATCTTTGAAGGATTTTTGGCCGGTACCACACTAGTACTCTCTATAAGGTTTTCTCTTTGTTTGTGTTAAGCAAGTTACCAAGGGCACGTGAGGACCATCCAGCTTACTGACGATTTTCATCATCATCAGTTGGTATCGTCTGTGGGAAACGCGATAGCCATATTACCACTTTCCAGACAAATAGTTGTATGGTACTCACACACTCAATGGTAACAACAAACAATCAGCAGAGTGAACCACGCACAGCTGCCCTCAAAAGACAGATGCAGACTTTGGCAGCAGTTGTGGAATGCCTTAGGGTTTTACATTTAAGGTTACTCAGCTGATCGTAAATCCTAGATGTGATGTTGCTAGGTTTTCCTACGAAGTGTTTCATGATCATATAGATCAGGGAGTTGACTCCGTCAGGAATACCTTTAGTTATGCTCTCATCACAGATGAGGGTTCCTTCCTCATCTTTTTGGATTGCATGCTTGATGTCTTCTCTAGACTTTTCTGTTAGGCAGTTGTTCCACCATTGCAGAAGTTTTCTTATGAATCCTAAAGCTATGAGTTCTATGACCTCTGTGTGGGGACGTCCTTCAATTAGGTAGTTATTGGCTACCATGGTCATATGCTGGATCTTGTTTAGGATTTCTTGTTCTGATAAACCATCTATATTCCATTCATATAGTTTACCAGAAGACACTGAGAATTGGTTGCTAACATTCCTTTCCTCGAACTGGAGGTCTGGAGGTGTTGGTCTCTGGTACCAATTCTTGGTTAGGTTGGTTGGGCTTACTTTGGGATGGTAAAGCCTTTTTACTTGTAATCCTTGAAACTGGTTTTCTAGTTTTCCAATCTTCTTTTCATTGTCTGGGGAGGTTCTGCTAGAACTACTAGAGGCTGTGCAGATGTCTATGACAGCGAGTCGGGGGTCTTTACTTATGGAGGCGGTGACTGGTGAAGGGGTGACTAGTTCCTTCTTCACTAGTTCCTCAAGCTTCTAGGTGACTATTTCTAAGGCTATTTTGTCCTTAGGGTATTTGAGGCTAGCTTGCCTAGTTGTGGGAAGCTTGACTAATGGCTTTTCTAAGGTTTGGATAGGTTTGCTAGGGTTTCCTTGTTAGAGGATAACCTTTTTTTCTATCCTATCAAGCTATTTTCCAATGACACCAAGACACTAGTTGGTATAGTTGTTTTGCTCAATCACCTTCTTGACAGGTTTCTCCTCACTGGAGGGAACTTTGAAGGGAGAGGCAACTACATCACTTCCTCGGTGTTTGAAGGTTATGGCTTGCTGGGGAGGATGACTAGACCTGACAGCTTCTTTGTTGCCTTTGTTGTCTTTTGTGGTCCAGTTAGTTTTGGTGATGACACTAGACTTTTTGTGCCACTCAAAATGGTTCTCAAAGTACTCAAAGAAAGGGACATTGCTAGATATCTCTTTCATGAATTCTTTCCATTTTTCCAAAACTTCTTACTTTTGTTCCCTGGTGTGGTTGGCTCTATAGGCTTCTCTTTTGACTCTGTTTTTTTCTAAGTCAAACTCTTTGCCTAAGGCTACTAGATCAGGGGTGAACTCTTTTCTTATAGTTATAAGCTGGTGATTGATTTCAGGTTCTTGCTGAAGAGGATCTTCCATGTCTGTTCCTGATGGGGATGGGATTTTTTTACTGTTGTTGTCATCTTCCTGGTCGACAACTGAGTCCTGTTTGGCTATGTAGCATGGCGTGCTAACCTGGGATCTAGTCTTAACTCCTTGGAGTTCTAAACCTAAATCTCTTCTAGACTTTGGGAATGGTGCCAAACGTCTAGTTGAGCTACACTGGGATGCAGGTCTATCTCTAAGGAAGATAGGTGACTGCCTAATGGGTTGGTGTAAATCTATTGGGGATCTAAACCTGGATTCATCATATCCCAAAGGTGTTCTAAAGGTGTTCTTTTATTATTAAAATTCTTATGTGGCTTTTTTAATGTTTAATTAGTATTTGATTTTATATTATTATGTTAGCCACATGTATGCCAACAACGCAAACCGTTTGTCATGTAAACATTTTCTGTTAGTGAGTCAATGGTAGGAACTAAATTGACTTTACGTTGAAAATAATAGGGGACCAAATTGACTGCTACCAAAATGTAGGGACCAAATTAACCATGACCTTAAAATGTAGGAACCAAAATGGTGTTTTCACCCACTTTTTAAAAATGAATCTCCTTTTGTTTTAACGAGAAATTGTCATATTACTTACTAACTAAATAAAATATGGAAAGTAAAACTCACTACCACCTACTATTGTATATTTAAAACAAAAGAACATGTCTAGTTAAAAAATTACTAGAGATAAGCCGATCCTAAATTTTGAATGGCTGAAATTCTCTTTATTCTAATCCAAATTCGGTGCTATTTAAGGGGATATTAGAGCTAGGTAGCAGTAAAGCCAAGTCAACACCACCAGAGAAAAACAAGCAATTGAATTGTTTGCTATGTGGGCATTTTTTCCCCGGATCAAACAAGTACTATTTATGTTTAATCTATTTTTTCATATATATTGTTATTGTTTATAATAGTTTTCGGTTTTTGTCAATTTAAGGTACACTTAAATGACTTTTTTTTTTTTTTTAAATTTCATATTCTGCTTTCAATCAACAATCATATCTTTCTCTTGCTTGGACTTTTTTTCTTTATTGGTATTGATAATCTTATTCTTTTACTGAATTAAATTTGATTGAAGGTTGAACTAGTAGATACCCCATTTTGCGTCTCACATTTCACCCCATTGGCATTACATTGCATATTATCACCATTTAACGTCTCCAAGGCAAGATTGTAATTTTGACCTTTTGATCTCCAAATACTTCTTATAAAAATCTTGAGGTCATAATGATCAAGATGACAGTTCATGAGCATTAATCAGACCACCAGATTAAAAAATATCAAAGAAACAAGGTTTAACAGTAAAGGACACTTTCATGAAACCGGTCTCAACTATAGGTGATTATAATCTCTTAATTCTAATTGATCTATTTTCAATCTAATTTAAATTAAATGATGTGTCATATTCCTATTGGCAGTGTCAATACCTCACAGTCGTTGACCACCCAGAAATAGTGATGTGCATGCCCCTCTCTAGAGGGTGGTGCGAATGCTCAAGTGAGTGCTCTCCTATGACTAATGAATCATTTATGAACTGTCACAAGTTTGTGAAGTTGCCACCAATCATTAGGTTTTTGCTAAGGTGTGATTGGTC
The DNA here is from genome assembly GCF_002906115.3 of Quercus suber. NCBI lineage: Eukaryota > Viridiplantae > Streptophyta > Magnoliopsida > Fagales > Fagaceae > Quercus > Quercus suber. Next base: position 525,993 of record NW_027069880.1, read on the forward strand.
ATCTGACTTTATTTGATTTTATCACCAATCCTTGGTTATGAAAAAGTCGATTTGTTCCTATTCTAACTGGATGATAAAAAATCTTGATTCTTGGTTCGAAAGTCTGGTAACGTGTGGGGAAGGTGTTAGGCACCCCACAACACTTGTTGTGAGACCATTCTTTATTTTAATAAACTCTTAATGTTTGGTCATAGGTAGATAAAAGCAAGCTACTAGCATTAGCTTTCGTGGTTTTAAAGAAATAGGCTTTGAGTAGTAAATTGGCCAATATATAAGTTTAGAGGGTGTTTTGGCGAATTTTTTTTTCTAAATAACAATAAATATTAAAAAATTTAGTTAGTTGTCACGTTGCAAAAGAATTTTGAAAACTAGCATCTCGAGTATCTAAAACTCGAGTTCCAAGATAAAAATCAAGTTTTTGAGGCTTGAGTTGTAAAAAAAATCCAAGTGAAAATCGAGTTTTAAAAACTCGAGTTCGTAAAACGCCGCTATAGGGCTTAAAAACGTCACTATAGGGCTTAAAAATGGAGTTATAAAAAAATTTAGCAGAAAAACGCCACTATAGGGCTTTAAAACGTCAGTATAGGGCATAAAAACGCCACTATAGGGCTCACTGAACCTGGTATTGAACACTTATGAAAAAATTTTGCAGGAAAACGCCGCTATAGGGATTTAAAACGTCACTACAAGACTTAAAAACGCCACTATAGGGCGATAAAACTAAATTTTTTTTTGCATGGAACTTGAGTTTCTAAAACTCGAGATTTATGTAAATGGATCTCGATTTTCTAAAACTCGAGATGCCTAATTTCCTTTATAGTTTCATGCGTTGTCTAACTAACCAAATACTCCTCTTACCCATGATTATTCTGCACATTCCCCCGTGTTTTGGCTAATGGTTGAAAGTTTAGGGAGTATGTGGACATTTTTTCCTAGTGTATAGAGGAACATTATTGACTCTGAGGATAACTGGGAAGAAGATAATTTCTAGAAGCATATGTTAAGTGTCACCCCAAGGATGTTGCTGATGAATTGATGTGCAAAAGGCCTGAAGCGATTGGCAAAAGAAGCCACAAAGAAAAACAATAGTATTCTGCTTTTGGCCCACAAAAATCTGTGTTATTATACTTTCCAATATCAATTTTTTTTTTTGAAAAGTGCTACATACAAAACATTTTCACAACAAATTATAGGTGGTTAGTTGTTATTGGTTTTAATTTGAACCTACTACTGAAATTATTTTTTTGCCTTAAAAATAACAGCTTGTAATAAACTACCACTTAAGTTTATTGGTGGTTAATGGTTATTGGTTTTTTAAGTGTTTTGAAAATATTATATACATATCATTTCTCTTCTTTTTTAAGCATTTATGAGCACTTTGTATTTTGTAGTATTTTGTTACACAATTCTATTTTTTGGGGTTTAAGTTACTAGTTGTGCCCCCTCAAAAAAAAGTTACTAATTGTGATGCTTATCTCTTTCTGTTGCTTGCATGTGTACATGGTAACGTTAGTTATCATGGTTCAATATATTGTTTTGTGCCACATTCTCACATTCTCTCTTTGTCTTAAGTATGAGTGCTTCAAGAGTTAATGCTCTATGCATCCATGTCTATTAGATTCAAAATATGTCTGCTAACTTGTCAAATAGCTAATGGATACTTTTTTTTTTTAATTAAAATTTCATTAAGAGTATTGTTGTTGATGCTCTAAATTGGGTTAGATCGACTTGGGAAAACAATCTTCCTATGGCTTGAATACTGACACCCAATTGGAACACTTCTACTTAAATTTGGAAATATATAGGATTACATATGATGCAACAATCTATGAGGCTTTGGTGGATTCAGTCTTAAAAAATAGAACTTGGTTTAGTCATACTCCAAAGCCAATAAGTCTTGTAGATCCAAAGTAAAGGACAAGGCTACATGGACCAAAACTAAGTTAGGTTGCTTCTCTTGTGTAGCCACAAAGTCAAGTTGCTTCTCTTGTGTAGCCACATATACAGAGCTTTATATGCTTTAGGGAGGTCCTAGACTATTTGCTGTGTGTCATATCTGATTCATCAAATATTGGGCAGTGATGGGTGATTGGTCTTCTGTTCGTTTAAAGTCTTATATAATAAATTGAAACTTAGATTGATTGTTTTACTCTCTACAGCCACAAGCTACTATAATCTAAAACTTTGAGTTTAAATTGAAATTAAACAAAACAACCATTTTTATTTGTATACTAAAATAATGTTGCATAAAGCATCTAAATTTCTAAACTATGGCACCTTTGATACATTCCCTTCCTATAAATACTTTTAGGAATTGAATTGATTATTAATACAAATAATCACACATTACAGTAGTAGAATCCAGCACGGTAAATGAAGGCGACTCCTACACTTGAAGAGAAAGAAAATCATGATTCCTACACTGGAAGAGAAAGAAGATCTTCCATTGATCATTTCAACAAGGGATATTAAACTTGCTTGAAATTAAGATCACGACTCATAATCCCTTGCATAATCCAAGCATTATTAAAGACATTTAATCGCTTCTAGTTGTTCCAGGCCTCTGCAATTTACAAAAAAGTTCATTAGCTCAGCATTTTATACCTTGATAATATAAAAACAATAGCTACTACATGGTTACAAGGTCGTGGGTATTAATAAGATGACAATTTCTGTTTAGTAATTTGACCACAAGTGAGAAATGAAAATCTAATTTTAAATACAGCTATGACAATCTACTCAAGATTAATAAAACGGTAAACATAAAATCTCCGTGCTTTTTGAAAAGAAGTATTTGGGAACTTAATGAAATCAACGTAAATGACTAGGACACACTACTTAGAGTAGTCTTATAGTAATTAAAATGAAATGCCTTACTTGAGCTCTACTTAGTCTACCTCTGCGAATCCCCAAATCAACAAAAGTACTTTTTATCAATTGTAGTTCCTTAATGACTTCCTCCATATTGATTCTCTCTTTTGGAGATTCTAGTGAACATAAGATTCCAATGTTAAGGATTGAGAGTAAGCATTTTTGCGTATCCACATCAATATGCCTAAAGTCCTTAGTATTATTAGCTTCTTCTACTTCAATTTCATTCTCATTGTCATCTTCTTTTGTTGCCATCATTGCTGCAGTTGCTACTGTCATTTCTTCAACTTCTCTTGGCAAAAGCATTGGGTCGACAACTTGAATGAGCCTTTTTGGTAAGGACATCTTAACAAAGTTATGTAAATTGAGACCATCTTTAAACATATCATTAGTGGGTCTCCTTCCTGTAAACATTTCCAACACAAGAATTCCATAACTATATACATCCCCCTCAGTTGATGCTTCACCGCCCATGCCATACTCTACAACTCATGGAATGAAGGGAAATTAAGCAATATTCTATCTATTACAAAAATATGGATTTAAGGTTTACAGAATGCAGAGTCAAGAAAATAAAACAAATCTATATTAAAAAATAAATGACATATGCTATTACTTTTGGAATTAAAGGAAACGGTAATAACTTTATCCCGAGGGTCCAAATCACTTCCCACCCCCCTCCCCCCCTGTTGATTTATTTTGATTAAGAAAATATCTGTACAAAGAAGGTACAAATTTCAGTCAAAGAAAATCAAATTTAACATTTCTCAAAGTTTAAATCATATTTGAATGTTATTTTTGAATTAAAATTTGCAGTTTTATTAAAAAAAAATAATTAATTACATGCTTGCGTGGTACAAACGTGAATGTGTTTCAACAATTCTAAAAGAAAAACAAATGCTAAGCGAGAGTTGCTTAGCAAATAAACAAATAAAAATTACTAAGTGAGAGTTTATGTTAATACACTAATTATGTGTACACCCATGCGAATATGTTGATGATACAAAAATTAAAAAGCATAATGACAAGAAAATCAAGGAGTTAAAAATCCTATCATTTGATAAAGTAACAAAAAAGAAAATAAATACATTAGAATAGTTAAGGATTTAAAACAAAAGCAGAAAGATAATACCTGGAGCAGCATAACCGATAGATCCCTTTAATCCAATTGTGCTAGTACACTTTTGGGAAGAATCATCTGAAGTTGTGAGGAGCCTTGATAAGCCAAAATCACTTACATGAGCAATCATATCACGATCAAGAAGAATATTGCTTGGCTTTAAATCACAATGAATGATTTTTTGCTCACAATGATTGTGAAGATAGTTTAAAGCAAAAGCCACATCAATTGCAATAATTAGTCTTTGAAGAACACTCAAATTTTTTGATTGATTGTCGCTATCTGTCATCAGATGCAACCACATTTCCAAGCTCCCATTTGTCATGAATTCAAAAACTAGAGCTTTGAAATCATCACCATTATAATTTATACTAGAGCAACATGTTAAGATCTTTATAAGATTTCGATGCCGAACATTTCTTAATACGTTGCATTCTGCCATAAAACTCTTCGAAGCATATTTGTTTTGAAGGTTAAGAACCTTTACAGCAACTAATCTTTCCTCTTGATCAAGAGCTCCTTTATATACTGATCCAAAACTGCCAGATCCAATCAAATTGTCGGGAGAAAATCCATTAGTCGCTTGATGGAGCATTTTGTATGAAACTGTTGGAAGGAGATCCATCTTTGAGAATATTGAAGATGGCTTCTTTTTTGATCTTTTCCTCCAATAAAGAGCAAGAAAGGATGAAACTAGAAGGATACATACAACCACACAAATAATTGTGATTGTTACTTTGGAAGTAAAGGACTTTGTCGATTTTGTAACGACGGGGCATGTTGTCAATTTCAATTGTGGAATACCCCCACAAAGCTTATTGTTTCCAATAACTGATATTGCATTTACATTTTTGAAAACTCCTCCTGTAGGTACCTCACCCTCAATATTGTTGAACGAAATGTTCAAATACTTTAAAAATAAAAGTTTCTCCAAACCCTTTGGAATTAATCCTGATAAATTGTTTCGTGAAACATCTAAATATTCAAGGCCTTTTAAGGAAGCCATAGATGAAGGTATGGTCCCGTTAAATGAATTCCCTTGCAAGCCTAGGTACACTAAGCTTAAGCAATTTCCAATTGTTGTAGGAATTTCACCAGAAAAATTGTTTTTAGAGACATCTATTGAATTAATACTCTTTAAATTGCCTACTTCAACAGGTAATTTGCCACTGAATGAGTTGTGGGATAAATTGAGTAAAAGTGACAAAGAAAAAATTTGAAAAACCTGTTGGGGAATGACTCCACTAAGGTAATTTTGTGAAACATCCAACTGTTGTAAACTTTGACAAGTACCAATACTTGGAGGAATGCTTCCTTCTAAATTGTTTTGAGACAAAAACAATACAGCCAATTGAGTGAGGTTTCCAATAGAACTTGGGATTATCCCTGACAATTTGTTTCCATTTAAATTCAATCCTTGCATCTTCTGAAACTTCCCAAAACAGGTTGGTATCATACCTGTGAAAAGATTCCACTCCATGCCCAAGCTAATTAAATTGATGAGATTCTGCAATGCTACAGGAATAGTTCCAGATATTTTATTGCCTCCCAAATACAATTCTGTGAGTTGTGTTGACAAGTTACCAATAGAACTGGGCAAAACACCTTCAAATTGGATTTCTACAAGTTCTAGCATGTTCATTTTGCTACAATTTCTTAGAGACGTTAAAAAGTCCAAATCCTTTCCTAATTTATTGTCACTTAGTTGTAGGTATTCAAGATCTTGTAGATAACCCAAATTAGTTGGAACTGATCCCACAAAGCTATTATTGTTAAGGGCAAGTACTTGAAGTTTAGATGCATTGCACAAAGAACTAGGGATTGACCCAAAGAATTTGTTAGCACTTATTGCAAACCATTGGAGATTAGGGAGAGTATGGCCTATATTTTTTGGAAGGGTACCACTAAGTTGGTTATGTATAAATGACAAGATTCTAATAGATGATATATTGTAGAGAGAGGAGGGGATCATACCGTTCAGTTTATTGGGTCCAATTGAGAAAAATGATAAGCTTTCCAAACGACCAACGCTTTCTGGAATATTTCCCTCTAAATCATTATAGGCTGCAGAAAAAGATACTAATAATGAAAGATTTCCCAAGAAACTTGGGATTCCTCCTATGAAATTGTTTCTGGCGACCTCAAGAGAAATAAGCTTGGTCAAAGAGCCAAGCTCCATGGGAATTCTCCCAATAAGTCTGTTGTTCGTGACTCTTATCAGCCTAAGTTCAGAGCAGTTGGACAAGTTGGTTGGAATTTCTCCTCCCAACGTGTTATTTGTAAGACTAAGTTCTCGCAATCGGAACAACTGCGCAACTTCCTTTGGAATTTCACCATAGAAGCTATTGTTTCGAAGGTTGATGGCCCTAAGAAAGGTGAGGTTGCCAATGTAAGGGGGAATAGTGCCACGCAAGTTATGACCTTGTAGTTCTAAGGCTGTGACTCTTTGATGACGGCGGCCGCATGTAATTCCATGCCAGTTGCAGAAGTGGATAGAATCATTCCATGAGCTCAAGATTCCATATGGATCATAATCAATGGATTCCTTGAATTTGAGCAAAGCCAAACGGTCAGTCTCATTTGTTGGAGTGGCAGAAGAGATGGCAGGTTTCAAGCATAGAAAGGTTACAGTAAAGAGTAGAATGATATGAAGGAATGTAGAGCATAATAATGCAGGAAAATTGGGGTTGTGAGGCTTCATTGGTTTGTGCAAGCAGAAAGCTGGTGAAATTTTAGTGCGGGTTAGAGTTGGCTAGAGGTAGATACAGAAGTTTTTATTTATATATGGCCTCTTTTAGTTATGGGGTGGACATGAATTGCACTCTTTTAACTCTGTAAGTATCCATGAAGGCTCGGTTCAGTTACTTTAGGTGATCTGCACTCTCGTAGTACTGGTACCTTAATGCTAATTTGTCAAAGTACCTCAAAATATCTACTCAAATAAGTGGTAGATATCATTTTGCTTCGTTTGACTATATTGATAACTGAGGCCCAGTCAGTGCTGTCACCAAGACCCCGGAGTCAACACTACCGTGTGATTCGTGTCATCAATGACAATAAACAGGCTCTTTCGCGGAAACAACGTCAAAAGTTTTGTACATGATCATTCACGGTGATGTGAAGTGAAGACAACAATATATTATTATTCAATTAGAAAAGAGGGGCTGCCGTGTGATTTCTTTTTTTTTTTTTGGTTAAGACCGTGCGATTTCGAATTATCCGAATTGGGCTCACATGGGGTAGGTTGGATCAGCAGTCTCTTTACATCATTTCCCTGAGTTAGGTGCAGAGCTACTTTTCTTCTTATTTGATAACTTTGATCATCAAGTAATAATCTGTGTAATGAACAGTATTTTTATTTATATCAATATTCTTGTTTTTCTTCTTCTTTGTTTTTACTGATTTTTTTTTTTCTTTAATTTGACTAGCCTGTATGTAATCGGCCCATGCCATAAAGAATACTTTTTTTTTTATACTAATTTAATTAATATACATATAAGTGTAGTTTCATATTAAATAAAAATAACAAAAAAGAGTGATGATCCTATATGTTACATAAACTACTCAATTAAAGTCTTCTCAAGATGTTATTTTATTATGGTGTTTAGAATCAAAATATGTTTGAACCAGTGGCGGCTCCACATATATTTCAGGATAGTCACATAACCGCCTTCACAGAACCACCTTCACTTGCCAAAAATTTATATATATACTTAGAAATTTAAAAAAATTATATACTAAAGTAATCTATTTTGATCACCCTCATAATAATATTGAACACTTTGTCTTAAGAATCACAAGAATGTGGGTTCAATAAAAATTAAAGTAATGCTGTATTTACAATATTTTCACAATAATTCCACTACGAATTGCTGCTTCTAATTTGATAAATAATATTGTGGTAAGTTGTTATTAATTCTAATTTGAGTCTAACACTAATATCATTTTTTTACCCATCAATATATAACAATTAGTCGCATAAGATTTGTTATAAAAATATTATTAACATAGTATTACTTCATAAATAATTATGGCTCTCAAATATAATCCTTAACCTTTTTAAAAAAACCAAAAATAATAATAACAATAAAAATTAGCCAACAAAAATGCATTTTACAACAAAAATAAGAGTAATGTTATATCCACAACATTCTTTTTTTTAGTTGAAAGAAATGATAATACGTCATGTATTTGTGCTTTTTTTTTTTTTTTTGTGACATACATCCAAGTTATTTTTTTATTACATTTTATATAATTTAATTTTTTTTAATGACCACTCTAAAAAAATTTTCTAAAACCACAACTGAAGTGAACCTTAAAAATATGGGTTGGCATAAAATTGTAGGTGTGGTCTAAAAATAAATAAGTAGCCTCTTTCGTGGAAACCACGGGCATAAGATTTGTCATGGGTTAAACAACCTCCACTATACGGACGTGACATGACTATTCACGGTGATGTGAAGTGAAAAAAAACAAATGAAGGGTTGTGTAATTTTGATTATCTAAAATGAATGGTAGTTCCAAGGCCTACATGGGGTAGTTTGGATTAGGAGCCTTTGAAGACTAGCCGGAACCCTTCTTGCCCTTTTATATAAATATATATATATATATATAATTAAATGTAAATTTTGAAAATCTAATTATCAAATTTTATTCAAATTAAATGTTATTTACTATTCAAAAAATAAACTTATTTTTTATAAATAATTGTAGATCACAAAAACTTGAAATTTAAACATTTTTTATAAGATAAATATTGATTTTTAATTTTTTTGAAATTTTGCAAACATAAATGATATAATAAAAACATGCAATCTAACAGTTAAATTTTTAAAATTTATATACAATAAAAATATATAAGAAGAGTTTGCAGGGCTTCTTACTAAACTAGTTTGAAGAGAAAAATTTTCTTATATAAATATTCTTCTTTTTCTTCCTCTTTGTATTTATTGAGCCTTTTGAAAAGAAAAAAAAAATAGGACAAAATTTGGCAACAAACTTTGGTTGTTGTTAATATCATTTTATTAGTTACATCTCNGATTACATTTCCTTATATGCTGCTGAAAAAATTTTAGAAAATAAAATATCAATGGTTATATCATCAATTAAATGTTTAAATTAAAGTTTTTTTAATATAAAATTATGCATAAAAAATAAGTTAATAGATTATATAATAAACAACATCTGATTAACATGAAATTTGACATGTGTGTTAAAAATATAAAAAAAACATGTAATTTAACGGTTAGATTTTCAAATCATGTTAATTTTATTAGAGAGTAATAAAGTTAGAGAGTCTAATTCTTCTAAAAAAAGTTAAGAGTCTGATCATGATGAGAGAGAAATAGAGCAACAGACGATAAGTCGAGTCATCAATATGAGCAAAGCTGCTCTAACTGCAAATTTTAGGAGAACTCACTACCATAAGTATCTCTCTTGATATCTCCTTTTTTTTTAGGAAAATAAAATTATAGATTATTTTTATAGAATGAGTTTAATGGGTTACGAACTTGAATGATTAGGATTTTTCTATATTATTTTTTGAATAAGCTTTTTGTCGAATATTTTGTTCATTTGTTCTGTTTAGTCTAATTTCGATGTTGTTTGAACCCTTTTTTTTTTTTTTGTTATTTTGATTAATTTTTAAACTTTTAAAGTTATGTCCAGGTACATTATCAATATATTGATAGCCTTGATTCAAAAATTAAAAATTAAAAAAATAATAAAAATTTGATAGCGTGCATGCTTCCAAGAAAAACCCACTACCTTGGACAGAGACCCTCGGGTCAACTCAACCGTGTGATTTGTGTCATAAATAATGGTCCTCTTTCTTGAAAACAGTGGGCTTAAGATTTGTATTGGTGCAGACTGCAGAGTACATGAGTTTGAACTTTGAATAATCTTCATTTTATGCGGAGTGAAGACGAATGAGTGGTTTAGGCTGCGTTTGAATCGGGTGAAAAGCATTTCCGGAAATGCTTTTCACCATTTTCGGATGTTTGGTTGCGCACGAAAAACGCATTTTCCGGAAATTAATTTCCGTTGACCCGTGGTCAAGGCTGAAAACGATTTCGCCTTTCATTTTCACTTCAAATCTAATTTTCCGGAAAATTAGAAACAGAGCACGAAGAGAGAGGGAGAGAGGAAGGAAGAAACGGTGAGCCCAGGCGCACTCCACCTGAAGCACGTCCTCGCCGGTCAGATCGCCATCCTCGTCGCCGTCGCCTCCTTCGTCCTTGATCTCGTCGCCTACTTCGTCTCCGATCTCGTCGCCTCCTTCGTCACCGATCGCGCAGCCCTCTCGATCGCACCGCCCTCTCGATCGCGCCAAGATCGTGCCTGCGAGATCGCGCCGAGATCACGCCGTCCTCCTCTGGGTCAGATCATCATCTCCGATCTCGTCGTCGTCTCGATCGCGCCGCCCTCTCGATCTCGTCGTCCTCCTCTGTTTTTTTTTTTTTCCGTTGCGGTGGTGTGTATGGTGGATTGTCCGTGGGTTTTGTGTTATTGTTGTTGTTTTTTTTTTTTTTTGATGAACTGATTGCTGTTGTTGTTGTGGTTGTTGTGTTGTTGTTGTTGTGTTGTTGTTCTGGAATTTGCTGCTGCTGCCGTTGTTGTTGTTGCCGGAATTTGTTGCCGGAAATTGTGAAAAAATGGTAGGAAAATAGCATTTTCCTAATAGAACCAAACACATAAAAATATTTTCCACAACAATTTTCCTAATACAACCAAACACTTAAAAATATTTTCTTTTTTCGGAAAATAGCATTTCCGGAAAATACTTATTTTCCGGAAAATATTTTACGACAACCAAACGGACCCTTAAGGTCCCTAAATTGGGCCCCATTAGCAGGTTCAGGAATATTGCAACACAAAGTTCAAAATAGGAGTTCTCTTTAAATCCCTTCCCAAGTGGTCCTATCTTGAAAATTGAAAATTATTGGATATTTTGAAAATACTATAAATGTGTATTTCTCATTTTACATAAATTGTAAGTTTCATTATAAATTTAATTAGTTAAATTTACAGTTATGTGAAAGGAAGGAGTACGCATTTATGATACTCCAAAATAATCAATAATTATCCTTGGAAATGATCATTTCCAAAATGAGATATGAATGGCAAGTCAAGTCAAGTCATTTATGATACTTCAATCTTGCAATGTTGGCGAAGCAAGCGTGGCGTATCCTGATCAACCCAAACTCTTTGATTGCAAGAATTTATAAGGCCAAGTACTTCCCCTATAGCGATATTTTGGGTGCAAAGCTTGAAAGCAACCCCTATTATGCATGGAGAAGTATCTATAACAGCTTAGAGGTTATTCATAGGGGCATAAGGTGGCGGGTTGGAAATGGTAAAATGATTCATATATGGGAAGACAAGTGGCTACCAACTCCCATTACCTACAAAGTCTGCTCCCCCCAACAAGATATTGGTGATTTCCCAATGGTATCATCGCTAATTGATGAAGAAACTAGGCGCTGGAAAGTAGACATGGTTAGGAGGATTTTCCTTCCTTTCGAGGCTGACACTATACTAAACATCCCTCTTAGCTATAATTTACCAGAAGATAATATCATCTGGATGGGGAACAAACAAGGTGTTTTTTCTGTCAAAAGTGCTTATTATGTTGCTCTTCAAGTGGTGGAGAGGTCTGAAATGGGAGAATGCTCAAGTGGAGATTGTAGGACTAGTCTATGGAAGAAAGTGTGGCAACTCCAGCTTCCTGCCAAAATCAGAATATTTGCTTGGAAAGCTTGCTTGGATGGGCTGCCCACGAGGCTTAATTTGGCAAAGCGAGGTGTAAAGGTTGCAGCCGAATGTCCACTTTGTGAGAAAGCAATGGAAAGTACTAGTCATGCATTAATATATTGTGATAAGCTATGTGAAGTTTGGTGGAATTGGCAAGACTGTCCAATTAATTTGCTGGCTGGGAACATGTGCCTTGTGGATTTAGCCTTAAAAATTTTGGATGTTGGATCTCCACTTGACCTTGAAACCCTCTTTACCACTGCGTAGGCCATCTGGTCTAATAGGAATCTAGTGGTTCATGAAGCTAAATGCAGCCCCCACTCTCAGATTTGGAACCTTGCGGTGCGTACTCAAGAGGACTACAAGAATGCCATTTTGTATAAGCATATTAAGCAGCAGGCCCCAGAAGTTGGATGGGCGGCACCTCCTCCAGGAATATGTAAGATAAATGTTGATGGTGCCACTGCGGGTTGTGGGGGTTGGTCCACTGTGGGAGTGGTTATTCGAGACAGTAGAGGGATGGTTGTAGCTGCGGGCTGCAAGGTTTTGAATGGTGATTATGGTGCAGCTGTTACGGAAGCCTTTGCAGTGGATGAAGGAGTGCGGTTGGCCATGGAGTTGGAGCTTCAGCAAATCATTGTGGAATCTGATTCAGTTGGGGTGGTGGAGGCCATCAATGAGGGCAACTGCAATGGTGAGTTTGGGATGATCATCCAAGGATCCTTGGAGTTGCTTCGGTCTTTTAGGAGCTGGAATGTGAGATATCTGAAAAGGGACTACAACAGAGCGGCGCATGAGCTTGCTCAGTTTGCTAAGGCAGCGGGTTCTTCTCAGCAGTGGAAAGGAGTAGAGCCACCTATGCTACGGCATGTGTTGCTTTTAGATAGAGCCAAAAGCTGATTATGTAATTCTTAGCTCTTCTTTCCTCTTTGCTGTGTTCTGTGTTCTGTTGTATTCCAGTTTCAGTTTAATGAAATGGCAGGTTCAGTTTAAAAAAAAAAAAGATTGGTATTGTGGCTCTGTCAAGTGTCATCTTCTCTCTTGCAAAATAACAAATGTTGAATTATATCAACTAATAAAACATTGTTTATCTCAAAAAAATTTCCTCAATCAGAGTTTGGTTTCATAACTAAACTTTTCATATTCGAATTAACATTGCACTTATATAAGGGATTTTCACATCCACACCTGCGTATGCAATATTTAACCAAAAAAAAAAAAAACAATTAAAATAGGATAAATTTCATATTAAACAAAAAGGCCCCAGTTTATGTTAACAATACCTTCCAATATCATTCACTTTTCATGATTTGTAAGAGACTAAGAGTTTTGCTGAAAATACACTTTGATTTTATTCATTTCAGTCAAATATCTTCGCATTGAAGCTTAGAATCGTTAGCCCACTAAGCATAGGAGAACGAAAATATCATTTAAGATATTACATTTACAATATGAAAGTCAATTTAACCATGGCCAGCTTAACTAATTTTGGTTTTTAAGGCAAAAATTTTAAGTAGAGCTTTAATTTAATTTAATTTAATAATATTTTTGCATAATTTTATTACTTTCTAACTCTGTCCAGTGGATTTTTTGTTACTTTATTATATTTTCACCCAAATTTTCTGTTGTTCTTAGTTTAATATTAGTAATAAATTTATCGATAGACGTCTTTTGAGATTTAATTTGTTTTTCTAGTTTTCTCTTCATCTATTTTTAAGTTTTTCATATTTAGATAGATATTTTCTAGTAGAAATCTATAATTAAAAGAATATTTGAAAATATATGAAAAATAATTTATAATTGAAAATATATATTATATTTAAAGTATAGAACAATAAACCTAATAATTTATCAAAAGTAAGATTGCAACTTTAGTAAATGATGTGCTTATACCTTGTAGTGCGTTAATGCTATTTGTCAAATACCTCCAAAAATATAAAATCCGTGGGATCTTTATTTGATCAAAATTTCTATGATTTAGTATTAATAAATTGATAATGCGCTTCCAAAAGTAGTCCTGTCTTAAAAAAATAAAAAATAAAAAAATAAAATAAAATAAAAAGGAAATTACTTTGTTAACGTGCTTTGCTTAGGCCGTTGAGCAGACACAACAAAGAGATCATCTGATTATAGCCCGGCGTGAAACGATTTGTAGAAAAATTTATGTGACCGATTGTTACTTTTTTTATTATATATACTTATTGTAACTTTGATATTGTTGTGTTTTCAGAGTAACCTGCAAGTAATATAATTTATATAATTAGATAGGCCTATATTCTATACTAAACCAAGTTACAAGAACTAAGAGCATCTCCAATGGTCTATGTAAAGGCAAAATATTCTCTATAATAGAGAATGAAACTAAAAAAAGCCACTCCAATGGATTCTCTATACCCAAAATTTTTTTTGGCTCATGAACAGTATCTTATCAATGAACAGTATCTTTTCAAGTTTGATGAGCTACTGTTCATTCTTCAAATACTTTTTTTCTATTATAATAATTAGGTGTTGAATAAAAAAATGTTGGAAGATGTGTAGTTATTAAAAAAAGAATAAATAATGAATGAAGAAATAATACTTAAATGAGATAGAGAATGAAATAGAAAATCTGTTGGAAAATGTATTTGAAAAAGTTGGTAGATAAAGGTAAAAGTCACTATTCATTCTCCAAACAATAAAAAAATTTGATGAATTTGCTGGAAACGCTCGAAATCAAGGCAGCAAGACTACCAGAAAGAAATTCATAGGAACTGTAAAAATGATGAATTTTCAGTAGAAAATAGAATGAACTGAAATTGCTTTGATTAGACAGTGAGGTGAGCTCGGAATATGCTAGAGACATGAAAGGAACCATTGTAATTGACTAAGTCATAAAGAATCCATTGTCCATGCCAGTGTTTCTAGACTGTATTCTCCATTTAAGGTGGTAAATGAACCAAGTCATTCATGAACAACTCGGGTTTGGCTTGATAAGTATAATTTTTACATGATTTTTATTATCCTCTTATTTATTAAAATTGTTAGTGTTCCTTTATTTCTTTTGATTTGATTTGATTTTTTTTATTTATATTTATCTATTCATTTGTGCTTTGAAGGAATGAGAAGAGCAAGGAATCAAAGGAATTTTGTACAAAATCCAAGTCCAATTCGGATTAGGATTCCAGCCTGCACATCAATTAGTATTTTCAGCATAACTTTGGGCTCAGATATCCAATTGAGATGATTCAAGTTGGGCTGGAAAGTTAACTTAAAGGGCTACAACTTTGTAGTTTACCAAAAGTCATAATTCTGACGTTAAATGGGCCAAAATCGTCGGTTAAGTGAAGCCTAAAAATCTTGGATTTTCTCCAAACGGGAATAGGATTCCTTGACCTATTTAAAGGCTTTTTAGGGTAAAAAGAAAAAAAATGAGAGAAAACCTGAGAGAAAAAGGGGGCTGCCGCATTGAAGATTTTTCTTTTAGGAGTCTTTCTGAAGAGGAGGATCTGAGGGCAAAGGCGAGAGCTTTATGTTGATCAACCATCAGATGAAAGACATAAGTTTTATTTGTTTTCTTTTCAGTTTTATTATGAACTAAATTTTATTTTCTAGAGCGTTGATGTAGTCTAGCAATGAACACACAATTTATATTCTGAATTATTTTATTTTTAATATTTCCATGATTGAGTGTTTAATTCTTATTCTTAATGCTTACTATAAAAATGCTTAATACCAAACTACAATTGAATTACAATGAGACCGAGAGGTGATTTGTTATTTTAGTTCTAGAATTAAACACCATTAGTTGAGCGAAAGTAGAGATGCTTTACCGCGACTAGTGTGATTTTTCAAAAAATTCAAAGTACGTAATGAGTCTCCAATTAATTAAATTCACATAGAGATATGAAATTGTTAGTTGAAGATATTTTTAATATTATTCGAGAGAAGATATTGAATACTTAAGGAATTTTTAATCATCAACGGGAGATTATTAGAATTTAATAATTAGGAGGAATAAATTGTGTAGGATTTGTTAGGTGAAATCAACTGCTCTAGATCCATTCTTATCATATTTTTACACTTTTAGATTTTACGCTTTGTTAATTTTTTATTCATGGATTTATTTTTATTAAATAGTTTAATTTAATTCAAATAGTAGAACGTTCCATCTATTTTCGATTTTCCAAATAGTACTTAATTTAGTAAATTTCGGTATTCAATAAAATAGTTAATCCCTGTGGGTTCGACATTCGTTTTCTAAAAACACTTTACTACTTGTTACGATTCTGTGCGCTTGCAGATTATTTTACGCGAACATGGCTCGATAAAAAACTTATTCATGTTTATTTGTTTATAAATAAGCTAAGCATGAGCCTTAGTTTTGGGCTTGTTTGATAAACAAGCCGAGCCCAGGCTAAAAAAATTGTTCATCAACAAGCTCGTGAACAATAGAACTCGATACAAATCATGCCGTACTTAGGCTCGTTTATAACTTGATATATGTTTACTAAATAAATTCATTATTATGACATTACACATGTTTTGGAATGTTAATTTATAACTTGCTTATTATATATGTTTTGGAATGTTAATTTATTTAGATTTATGAAGATTATAGTTACACAGATGACAAATGTGGTTGTAAAAATTGTATTTTGAACAATTAATCAAGCTATAGACAATGAATGAAGAATGGATGGATTTAATTATGTAAAATTGTAATTTGAACAATTTCTAATCACAGGTGGAATTTGAAGTATGATAAAATGAGTATATTATTATTATTATTTTGTTTACTTGATTTTTGGTGATATAAGCATTTGATGATGCAATTATTTTGTATTCCAAGCTAAAAAACTTGACTTGAGCTTGAATTTGAGCTTGATATTATGCTTCAGCTTGGCTTGACTAATTAATCAAGCTAAGCTGAGCTCAAACTTTTTGGCATTTTCACGAGCTCAAGTTCAAACATTGATTTTAGGGACTATCTGGCCTTTTGCCCTTTTCGGGCAAATTATATAGCATTATGCCCCTATTCCCAAACTAATTAAAGAAATGCCCCTCTTTTAAAACTCGATTTTTGATCAATTGAGTTAGGCTTTATAGTGGCATTTTTATGGAGCCTATAATGACGTTTTAAAGACCTATAGTGACGTTTTTTAACTCGACTTCAATGAAATCAAGTTATAGGCAATGAAATCAACTTATAGTGGCGTTTTTTTACCTATAACTTGATTTCATTGAAGTTGAGTTAAAAAACATCACTGTAGGTCCTTAAAACGTCATTATAGGCTCCTTAAAACGTTACTATAGGGCCTAAGATTTTTTTTTTTTTTTTTTTTAAACTCGATTTATCAAAAAACAAGTTTTAAAAGAGTGACATTTCTCTAATTAGTTTGAGAATGAGGGCATAATGCTATATAATTTGTCCGAAAAGGGTAAAAGCCCATTTTGTCCTTGATTTTAGGCTTGTCTCAAGCTCGAACCAAGTTTGAGCATTTGATTTTAATTGACTTGCTAAGCTCAAACATGCACTACTCGACAAAACTTGGCTCATTTATAACCCTATCTCCACTCCACTAAAAATTCCCTCACGATCTTCTAATCTTTGATGTAAGTGAAGACAGCGAATTTTCTTATATCAAGGGCCCACGTGGGGTAGTTTGGAAATTGGATTAGGAATATTTTATTATGACTCAAAGTTCAAGAGCTTCTTTAGCCCTTTCCCTGGGCAATTGCATTTGGCGCAGAGCTACTTTATCTTCTTATTTTACTTTTTTTCTAGCTAATGACCATCATGTAAGCTGTGTTGTTGTAGTTGTTGCTGTTGTTGTTGTTGTTTTTTTTGGGTAAAATATCATTTTCGTCCCTAAATTATCACAAAAGTTTGTTTTTCGTCCCTAAACTTTCAAAAGTTCGTTTTTCGTTCCTAAACTTTCAAAAGTTCATTTTTCGTCCCTAAATTATCACAAAAGTTTGTTTTTCGTCCTTAAACTTTCAAAAGTTCGTTTTTCATCCCTAAACTTTTCCAAATGTATTGATTTTCGTCCCTCCGTAGCTTGATGAGTGCTGATGTGGGAGGGACGAAAATCAATATATTTGGAAAAGTTTAGGGACGAAAAACGAACTTTTGTAATAGTTTAGGGACGAAAATGATATTTTACCCTTTTTTTTTTGGTGAACAGTGTATTTTTATTCTTAGTGTTTGGATTGCAAGAAAACAAAATAAAAATATATATAGGGAATTTTGAGTTTTTTTTTTTAAATTCACTTTATTTTTTTTTTCAAATTCACTTTACTTTTTTTTTTTCGTAATTTCTAGTCAAAACAATATTGGCAATTTTGGTGAAATGTGTATGTTTGATACAATAGTGGACTGGTAGTTGGGTTTTGGTTGGAAGATGGGTAAAGTCACAGGATGTGCCAAAAACAATATTGGCAATTTTGAATGCATGTGACATAAAGTCACAATGACTATTCACTTTATTAAAAGTAGTTAATATGCATTGGTTGGATAAAGTATTTTGTTGTGTTGTGCTTGTCTTTGCTTTTGGTGGATTTACACAGGACTGTGTTTTGCTTTTGATGAATTTACACAGGTGTGCATTGACATAATAAAGGAAATTATGTCTTTATGGATTTACACAGGTGTCTTGCTTTTGATGGATTTACAGCAAAATTATGTCCACAATCTTTATATGCAAAATTATATGCACAATCTTTATGTGCACAATTATGTGCAGAGTCTTTGAGCTTTGTCTTTGAACTTAACAGGAGTGATTTTTAATGTGCACAATATTTATATCACTGGGCAATTTATGTGCACAATTTTTATGACACAAGTATATGAAACAGCAGAGTTATTTATATAGGCCAAAACAAAGGGATTCTCAACTCCTTTATATTATTGCACAATGTTTCCAACACAAAGTAAAATGTGAATTGACAAACCAAATGAGAATGCTTTATGGTAGGTTATTAATCATTGGCAAGTTCCAAGTTCTATTCCCATTATTTTAAAATTTCCACATAACACTTTGTGCCAATATATATCAATCACAAAATGAAGTAAACAAAAAATTATACTAAAGAATATTTGCACAAAAAAATACTTTCCATTTCAGGTGATAAATACAATAACATTTTAACATCCCAATCACATTTCAACATCCCCATTTCAAGAGATAGATACAATAACAATTCAATTACCTAATCATGGTAGATTAAGGTTCCTCAACCTTACATTGTTGTTCATTGAGGCAAAACACAACAATAACATTACAAAAGGAAAATAACCATGATAAAACTAGTGCAACCTTGTACAATCTCTCACTCTCTTTAACCCTCTTAAGTTTCTCCCTAGCTTCTACATAAAGCTCATGAGTTTCTCTTTCCCTTCGGTTAGATCTTTCTTCCATTTGCCTAGTTGTCATTTCTCTCTGATTTGCAAGCTGCAGGTCATTCTCAAGCATACTTATCCTTTCACGGTCACTCTTATAAGTTTCGTTATCCACCCACTGAAAGAAGCCACATTTGGGACCAACCTAATCATTACAATTATAACAATTAATTACACAGTTCACAATAAATCACAATTAATAATTCAATTCAATTCAAATACAACAATGTAATTGTTTCTTACATTAAATTGACTACAACCGAGGAATCTTCTTCCATAGTTACCAGCTTTTCGACTTGTTCGTAGGGCACAATGCTCAATGGTACATAAATGACCATCTTCAGCACGGTAGAAACCACTAGTTGTAGAGCCATTGCCAGTTGATGAAGACATAGCAAAAATTTGTTACAAGCTTATAGACTAACGAATCTGTTACAAGAGGCATAATTCAAATTTTCAGCATTACATTATCCTTTTGCAAAGACTCAACCATTACATTACAACTATGTTACAACGAATTTTTGTTCAGTCAAAATACTGGTAGACATGAATATGAGATCTTTCATATTAGAAATTTTTTATTGTGCAAGGCTCACAACTAAGGCAGAGACAATCAACATAAATAGACATTTAACTTCATAATGATATATGGCTGTACATTTAACTTCAAGGGTCATTTAAATTGCATCTAGAGAAGCTGTACATGCATATGCAATAAGCATTAGATATATGGCTGGCAGCCAAGAAAGTGTATTAGAAAATTTGAAAGTAGTTGACATGTGAAGGAAAGCAATTAGCATGAGAGAGATGTATCGATAAATTAACTTAACAAAACCATACATAGATTAAATGGGTCCCTCACATTTGCATTGTGGTCCATGGTCCCTCACATTTGCATTGTTCTCCACACACATACAGAGGTTGTATATAAACAACAAAAATCAAACAAGTTATAAAAATATAATCAAAGAAAGTGGCTTTATATAAACAAGAACTCAACAACTTCATATTGGCTGTATATAAACAACAACTCAACAACTTCATATTGTGATTAAATTAGCAACTAGTTACACAACTACTATTATAATCTTTCATGAAACAAAAGTAAGGAGAAAAAAACCCAATTCGAAGAAACATGGAATCAAGAATAGTTTAAGAAACTCGAATTCAAAGAAAGAATAAAAACCCGAAAAAGCATTAAAAAACCCAATTTCAAACCCTAGTTTCAAAAATTAAAAACTAAAGAGGGTTTGATCTACCTGCTGATGCTGAACAGAGGACCATGCAAGCTCAAAAACCAAGTTCAATAACCCACGGTGGCACCCAAGCGATGCACGATCAAAACCCACCCACGATCAAAACCCAGTTCCATTGGAAAGTTTGCGAATCGAAGCCCATTGCTGAACAGAGGAGGAGCAACTGTTAGTAACTTGCTTCCTCGGCTTGGATATGAAATTAAGAGTTTCAAACGATGCTTGTTGTAGGAGTGAGTAAGTTTTGAGAGTTTTGGAGTGAGAGTGAGTTTTGAGAGTGTTTGATCTGAGTGGGAGTGAGTTTTTTGCTTATTTTTGTGTTAGAGTAACGGAGAGTGGAGAGGTGGGTTACGGCTGGGTAACGGTGACAAGCACAGGTGGGCAAAGTGTCAAACTTTGAACCACAGGTAGGCACATAGAAATCGGGTCAAACCACAGGTGGGTAAATTGTAATTATCCTTTTTATAATTACACCCACATGCATGGACCCACTATCAGTGCAACACACGTGAGTGTTGCTTTTGATGCCTCTTCAACTGCTTCCTTTTCCACAAACATTTTCATTTTTCTCTCTTCTTTCTCTGGTCTACGCTGCACTATTCTTTCTTTCTTCTTCTCTTTTTTTTTTTTTTAATTTTTTTTTAATTTTTTCTTTTTCTTTCACTTTCTCTGGTCTACGCTGCACTATTCTTTCTTTCTTTTTTCTTTTCTTTTTTCCACTTTTTCTAGTCTACGCTGCACTGTTCTTTCTTTCTTCTTCTTTTATTATTTTATTATTTTTATTTTTTATTATTTTTCTTCTTCATCACAGAACACGTAAATGGTGCCGCCGCTGGAGATCATCGCAGGTCTGATCTTTTTTTCTTTTCTTTTTTTCCTTCCTTTTCGCCTTTCTCATCTCAGAACCATAAAAAAAAATTAAAAAATAAAAATAAAAAATCAACAATTGGGGCAACGAATTGGTTGTTGTGGGTTTGTGAATTTTTTGGGTACTTCAAGGATGCTAATGAATTTTGTGGGTTTGTACATCAAGCTCAGAACCAAAGTGTTTGTTGTGGATATTGGGGTTGAAGGAAAAAAAAAAAAAAAAAAAAAAGGAATGCCTGGGTTGAAGTCTCTGGTTTGGGAGGAAATGGTTTGATGAAATGGTGTGAGGCGGGTAGGCTAACAGGAATGCCTGACATGTTGCTCAGGTATGGGTCTCACAAAAAGTAGAAAAAATTGAGTGATGGGAAATTGAAAACTTGTACCAAATGGATGGGTATAGGAAATTGGGATATTTTGAGTGATGAGTGATGAGTGACGAAAATTGAGTGAGGAGTGATGAGTGATAAAAAAAAAAAAAAAAATCCAAACAGGGCCTTAGTTTTCAAATTTGTAAAAATACAGACTTTCTCTATTTCTTTCTGGTAGATTTTAGAACCCTATCACCTTATGGATTTTAGGCTTCCGGGACATCAATTGTATATCCAAGAGTTAGGACATTTTGGATATATACCATTATCAATTTTTTAAGATCTTTTTCTCTCTCCTTTTATGTGCATTAAAATACTTAGTATTCTAAAATAAAATAAAAATTATTCCTCTTATTATTTATATTTAACGTGAAACTTTATTCAAGTGATTATAAATTAAAGTGGTATAAACAAAGGTTTTTGTTAATGACATGGGGCGATTACAGATTTACAGGCTTGTCAAATTAAAGAAGAAAGAGGAAAAAGAAACTAAGAGTGATTTTTTTTTTTTTGAGAAACAAACTAAAAGTAATTTAAAAACAAAAAGAAAAAAAAAAGAAGAATATTGTATACTGATATAAATAAAAATACTGTTCATTACACAGATTATTACATGATAGTCAAAGTTATCAAATAAGAAGAAAAATAGCTCTGCACCCAACTCAGGGAAAGGGTCTAAAGAGACTGCTGATCCGACCTACCCCATGCGAGCCCAATTCGGATAACTCGAAATCACACAGCAGCCCCTCATTTCTAATTGAATAATAATATATTTGTTGTCTTCACTACACATCACCGTCAATGATCATGTACAAATCTTGTGACGTTGTTTCCACGAAAGAGCCTATTTATTGTCATTGATGACACGAATCAAACGGTAGTGTTGACTCCGGGGTCTTCGTTTTTTTTTTTTTTTTTTTTTTTTTTTTGCTAAATAGAGTCCGGGGTCTTTGTTGACAACTTGACAGCACTGGCTGGCCTCAGTTTTCAATATAGTCAAATGAAGCTAATATCTACCACTTAGTTGAGTGTTTTTTTTTTTACACTTGACCCGTTCAAAATATAGAGATAAGTGTGAGTTGTATTTGAATACAAATTTTCTCTTAAGGTATAATAATGATTTTTTTTATACTTGACCACTCTCTAATCTTTATACTCTGAATAAGTGTGAATTATATTCGAATACAAATTTTCTCTTAAAGTATGATAATAGGAGAGAGTAGGAAAAAAAACTACAAGGATTTCTCTCCTTAAAGATTAGTAGCTCTCTCTAATAAGGTGGGTGTGTTGTAGAAATCTTTCTACAGTGTTTTCTCAATAGTCTCCTTACAATTTTGTGGGTAATAAGAGTATATATAGTATAAGTGAAGAGTATAAGGGTCACACATAAAATTCATCCAGGCAATGAGTTTTATGGGGCCACTCATGACTTGGCCTGAGTCGCGAAGTGACTCGCGAAATACAATCTGGCATTTGACTTTTCAGCTTCTAGCATGTACTCCTCATTTGACCTATGTGGGTTGTACCACTCGTGAGTCAAATCACAAGATCAACTTCTTGAGCAAATCTTCACCAACTTAATACTAAACCCATTATAAATAAATTCTTAAAAAACAAGAAAAAAATAAATAATGCAATTATAATACTTTTTGTCATAGAATAAAATCAACATAAATGTTACCCAAAAACCATAATTTAACAAAAGAGAAACCTAGCAAAAATAAAATAAAAATACCATTAATAACATGGCTTACATGATAGACAAGTTAAAAGTTAAAAGACAGAAGAATAAAAAGTAACTCTGCACTGCACCTAATTCAATTACCTAGGCTTTTCCCAAAAAAAAAAAAAAAATTAACCTAGGGAAAGGACTCCGAACTTTGGGTCTAATTGCCAATATTCCTAATCCAATTTCCAAACTACCCCACATAGACCCTTACACACGCAGTTCCAATTTCCAAACTGCTTGACTTGCGGCAATGGCCCGCGAGATTAACTGAATGTGGTTTTTTTTTTTTTTTTTTTTTTTTTTTTTTTTTTTTCAGAGCTGCTATAATGTTTCATCAGAAACACGAATCACAACTCCTTGTCCTACCAATGAAACTTCGGAAAACATTGCAGCAACAAAATTTTCCTTATAAGATATAAGGTGGAGACCATTGAGTTGGACTCTTACACGGCTCTTGGCTACTTGCTTTTTTCAATGAAATAATTATCTCCTTTGCCGTAATGCTTGTTGAATAACATAACATAAAATTATAATTCAATAATTCCTGCATTTTGATTAGAGTAACTATATATCTGTTTGATTTAGGAAAACATATTATTTTGGTCCTTATATTTTAGGGTCACAATCAATTTAATCAATACATTTTGGCAGTACTTAATTTAGTCCCTGTAATTTTTAAGTTGCAGTCAATTTGATTCTTACCGTTAACTCATTAACGAAAAATGTCTATATAACTAGTAGTGTGCATTGCTGGCACTCTTGAAGCGTATGTGGTGTATAGAGTAATATTAAAAAAATGTAATTAACATAAAAAAATGCCACATCAGAAATTTATTAAATAAAATTAAAAAAAAAAAAAAAAAACCACTCAAAAGCAAAATTTTGAACCAATAATGTTTTTTTCTTTTTGATGAAGCTCGGATGAGTCGAAGAGAGAGCAAATGGCCATCATTTTGAGGTTTGTTGATAAAGAAGGTTTCATTAAAGAGCGTTTCTTTCATGTTGTGCATGTTAGAGACACTACTGCATTGACTTTAAAGAATGAGATATGTGCTGTCCTTTCTCATTACAACCTCCACATTGAAAATATTCGAGGTCAAGGATATGATGGGGCTAGTAACATGCGTGGTGAATGAAATGGATTACAAGCTCTTTTTCTTAAAGAGTGCCCATATGCTTATTATGTACACTGTATGACTCATAGGTTACAATTAGCTCTAGTTACAGCATCTAGAGAAGTAAAAGATGTTCATCAGT
This sequence comes from Quercus suber, assembly GCF_002906115.3. Classification (NCBI taxonomy): domain Eukaryota; kingdom Viridiplantae; phylum Streptophyta; class Magnoliopsida; order Fagales; family Fagaceae; genus Quercus; species Quercus suber. The sequence goes on from NW_027069880.1 coordinate 550,588, forward strand.
TCTTTGATCATTTGGTTAATATTATCAATATTGTTGTTGGTTCTAGTAAGCGTAATGATGAATTGCAACATGCTCAAGCAGAACAAGTTAAGAATATGATTGCTTCTAATGAAATTGAGACTGGAAGAGGTGCAAACCAGATTGGTACTTTGCAACGAGCTGGAGATACTAGGTGGGGATCTCATTTTCAATCTATTTGTAGTTTGATTAACATGTTTGATGCTACTTGCAAAGTTATCAACACTATCTCTGAGGAAGGGGCTAACTATAAACAACGCGGTGATGCCGAGGGAGTTTATCAGGTATTAACATCATTTGAATTTATTTTAATCTTGCATTTGATGAAAGAGATAATGGGAATTACTAATGTTCTTTGTCAAGCTTTGCAACAACGTTCTCAAGACCTTTTAAATGCCATGCATTTAGTTTCAATTACAAAATCACTTATTCAAAAGTTGAGAGATGATGGATGGGAGCCTTTACTTGCTAGTGTTATAGTATTTTGTGAGCAACATGAAATTGATATTCCTGATATGAATGCTCGTTACACTAAAGGTGAGGTAGATATCGTCGTCAAGATGAAGATTTAACAATGGAACATCATTTTAGAATTTCCATATTTACAGTTGCAATAGACTTCCAATTGCAAGAACTGAAAAGTAGATTTTGTGAGCTAACAACGGAACTTGTCATTCTTAGTTCAGCTTTAAATCCCAAGGATGCTTTTAGATTATTCAAAATTGTTCATATATGCAATTTAGTTAAGAAATATTATCCTTAAGATTTTACTGAACATGAACAAGAAATTTTGGAGTCTCAATTGCAACATTATGAGCTTGATGTGATAAAACATCCAGATTTTCAGAATATGAGTACAATTTCCTAGCTATGTATGGGATTAAAAATTTCAGGAAAGTCTAATATCTATTTTTTGATTGATAGAGTTATTCGTCTTGTGTTGACCCTTCCAGTTTCTACAGCAACTACAGAACGAGCTTTCTCAGCTATGAAGTTGTTAAAAACAAGACTTGCAATAGAATGGAGGATGAGTTTTTGGCAAAATATGATAGTTTATATAGAGAAGGAAATTGCAGGGAATTTCACTATGGAGATGATAATGGATAAATTTTATTCCATGAAAAATCGTCGTCAAGCATGATTTGATCCTGTTGATGACCCGACCTGGCTTGAATAATGTTGCGTGGTTTTTAATGGGAGATTTACTGAGGCTTAGTCCATGGAGCGGAGGCTTGGGCAGACAAAATTTTTTTGGCCCGTTTTGTAGCTCATTGTGAATCCTGTGTGCAGGATATAAAAGCCTTTTTTTGTGATTAGGGTTTTGTCTTGTTGTTGTTTTTGAGAAAGAAAAACCCTGTAGCCACACATTGTAATTTTTTTTAATAATAATGAAATCCCTGCAACTCCGTGGACGTAGGCAAATTGCCGAACCATGTAAATATTGTCTTGTGCGTGTGATTGTTTTTTTTTTGGCGTTTTGTTTTCTCTATTTTTTTGTTTTTCACAGGTTTGGAATTTCGGTTGAATTCCCAACATGTACAAGTATATGATGATATTTGAAAGTTGATAATTTTGTATCCAATAGACTTAAGAATTATATTTAGTATATTTATGTTACAACTCGGCCCCCCATGTATTTATTCCTGGCTACGCCCCTGCCAAACATTATTTGGGTTGTGACACTTTCCGAGCGTGTTGATTAGGTTCGCGTCTTGTTCATCACAGTCGTTAATGGAGTATTTTTCGGGTTGTGACTTGTGATGGGTCTCGTCGTCTCGGTGAGTTGAGTTTGTGAGAGAGTATGTGAATTGTTAAATAAACAATTTAGTGTTGTTAGTACAACTCTTATTGTTTTTGACAAGTGCAATTTATTTATTTATTTATTTTTTTGTTACTAGTTTGTCAAGGTACTACATCATTTTGTAACCTCTTATAAGAAGAGGTTGTTATGTGCCTAATTCATTTTAATTAACATTACATAAATAATGATAAATAAAGATAAAGATATGTAATATTGGTTTAAATAAATTAAGATTATGAGTTCCAATTAACTCAATTAATGAAGTATTTTCTTATTGAATAAATTAGGACTAGCCTCACTCTCAATGTAGTTTTAACTCTTAAGTTAATTAACATCAATGATTCAACAATGTTTTGCTATTCCATAATTATTTTAAAATCAACTCAATTTCCAATCTTCAGGTTTAACATCGATTATATGTAGTAATTGTATTCCTATTCGTTTTGGGCATATTCTCATTTTCATTGGTAATGTGATGATTTTTTGCGATTGTGAACCCCTTTTTTTAATGTCAGTTCCCCCCCCCCCCCCCCCACTCCCTTTTTCCTGCTTGTCTTTCTTCATCATCATTGATGATGGAATTATTTTTTGATTGGTAAGTTACATTGACACCCAATAAGTCTTGAATCCATGACCTCACTCTCCAATCAATTAATATGAGAGAAGGAAGTGTTAGTTGGGCTATAGCTCGTTGACAAGATAAGTTGTTAAGCGTGTGTTTGGTATTTATTTATATAGCTTTTTGTTAAAAATGTGTTAAAGTATAATTGTACTTTGAAAAAGTGAAGTTTTTTTATTTATTTTTTAACTTACTTAAAATCTAAATGAAAAGGCTGAAGGCAAACAGATAAGTGGATTTTCTTTTGTGTATCCTATATATCCATATTGAGGGGCCCTTTAATTTTCTCATAGGGTTTGAAGAAGGTTTTAAACTACTTGAATCCTTAAGGAAAAAAATTATTGACCTAATTAATTTTTAATAGAAATGCAAAAATTAATGACTGAGACTACAAGTCTCGATCTATGAACATTCTCTTTGTGCTTTATATCAAAGTTTTGATAAAGTTGCCAAAAATTGTGGTTGAGGAAGGTTTTAAATTCCCCGAATCCTTAAAGGGAAAAATTCTTTTGCCTGGTTAATTTTAATGGAAATGACACAAATCAATGACTGCGACTAATAGTGAATGAACATTCTCTTTGTGCTTTGTATATCAACATGTTGATACATTTACCTAATTAGCTGTATAACTCAGGCTACTTATCTTTCACTTACAATGATTGATGTTATCTACATATTTGTCAATGTGCTTATCACTATGCTAAGCTAACTTTCATTACGAAACGAGCTTGATCCTTACTATGTCAATGGTCAAAGTAGATTACGATTCATTTGTGTGTCAGCACTTTGTGTTATTTCTTTACCATGCATGCAATTTAGCCTGTGGAGTGGTGCTTTCTTCTTTTCATGCAGCTCACTATCTTGCCATGTGCTTTCTTGTCATTGTAAACTGGTTTCCACCTAGAAGATTTTGATCAACATTAGATCCAAGAAAATAGTTCTTATAGTCCCTGTTATAGTCAAGAATGGAGCCTTTTTTTTTCATCATCTTTGTATAGCTATAATATACATAGCATTTTCGATCACTTTTTGAAACTAGAATTGGAGGTTTTTTATACATGTTTGTCCTCATACGCTATAAAGAAACACACTTGAGAGCTGGCCAACTCAATAGTGTGTCCTATTTTTATTAACCATTTTAGCCCCATTCTTAGTATAGTTGTAAATTTGTGTGCTATGTAATGCTTAAGCTCAGTTGCATTGCTTTGTTTTTTGTAATGTAGACTGATGACCCAAATATTCGAGCAGCAGTTAGGGGTGCAGCTGCATGTGTCACAGCTGTGGGTACTGTAGCTTTGAAAGAGTAAAGATCTAAGAATTTTATATCAAGAGAACCTTGTGTCAATTGAGAGTTTGAAAGAGAGGCATATATTATAGCATTCTTTATGGAGGCAATGTCAACTGTGTCAAACAAATTAGAATGATACCTATTGCATTTTTCAAGCCATGCAAAATTCTTGCTGAGCATGACCTACTTCAAGAGACTACTCACATGTCCATTAGGGAGAAAGTGTTAAGTTTCTTACACATTATTGGGGCATAATATGAGGTTTCAAGTTGTTGGTGGATGGTTTTATAGATCAGTTAAGACTGTGCACCAATACTTTTGGCATGTCTTTAGAGTAGTTTTGAAATTATACAGACGTGGTTAAACAACCTGACAATGATACACCTACAGAAATAAGGAATAGCATCAAATTTTTCCCATATTTTAAGGTACCTTTGAGAAGCTTTTAGTTTATTTATTTATTTATTATTATTTGTTTTTAAGAAGTTAGATGACAAATATGACTTATCTTTCTCATCACTAGGATTGTGTTGGAGCGATAGATATAACTCATTTCCGTGCATCTGTTCCAAGTAAAATGCGTGCAAGGTTTCATGGTCCAAATGGTGACACAACACAAAAGGTCTTAGCTACCGTTACCTGGCCTTTGACTTAACAGTATATGTATTAGCTGGTTGGGAAGGAAGTGCATATGATTCTCAGGTTCTAAATGATGCATTCTCTAGATCAGGGATATTGGACATTGCTGAAGGTATTATAGCATATAGAATGCGATTTTATTATTATTATTATTATTATTATTATTATTATTATTGTTATGGTAATGATTTTTTTCTCCTTTCTTTTCAATATAAACTTGTAGGCAAATATTATACTTGTGATGTTGGTTATGGAATTCGAAAAGAAGTTCTCTCCCCTTATCATGGAGTTTGATACTATTTGAAAGAGTTTAGTGATCATCCTCCTATAAATGAAAGAGAACTAATCAATCTTTGTCTCTTTCTTGCGAACAACCATTGAGCACTGTTTTGGAGCTTTGAAGACACGTTTCTATGTATTGGATGCAGAATCATTTTGGTCGTTCGAAACACAAGTGGATGTAGTATTAGCAAGTGGTCTCAATCACAATCACATATTGGAGGTTGACACTATAGATCCAATTTTGGATGCTGTAAACCATGATACTCAATATGAAAGTCGTGGAGTCCAACAAACACAAAGGGAAACTCTGGAAGAAAATAGAGAATGGGTAAAGAAACGGGATGAGATTTGCCATGCCATGTGGGATGATTATAATGCTAGGGAGTCCGATTAAATTGGTTGTTGCATGGTTGGTATGTAATGCAACTTTCATAACTTCTAGTATTCGAAGACAAATACATCACAACTATTTATTTTTCTAATGAAATTGGAGTGTTTAGCTATGATGATATCTTTCATTATGTCTTATGATATCTTGTTCTGTTTTAACTTTTTCATGCTTGCTTCTTTCATCTACTTGTTATGATTTGGATTATTTTTGTTACTGTCTCTTTAGCAAACTGGCTATGGAATTAAAGGATAGTAAAAGCAACGGCAATGTCAAGAATTTAGGTTGTCACAATTCATACAAAATTTGTGTTTAAAAATTTGTTAAGGTGACAGTATGTTTAAATCTTTGCCATTGAAGTAGTGGCTAGAAACGAAACTTATTGGCATCATCATGTAGGTTTTGAATCACTCATTAAAATATTTTCCTATTCATCTCAATTAGTATTAATTTTCTTCTCTTCTTAACACAAGTACACTTCAACCACGAACAAAACTTGAACAAGAAATTTGAGGTGTTTGGTGAAATGGCTTTGGTTGTGGGTACAGACTTGGCTATGGGCAGTTTTGTGAGACAAAAACCAATAGAAAGATTGGATGATTTGTCTATACAAATTGGAAGAATTGCAGTAGCATTGGAAAGATTGACTGAAAATCAAATTAATTGGAGTGACCTTTATGAAGAAGTCATGAAGATTGAAGGGTTTGATGAGACTAAGCTTGCATTTGCATTTGACCATTTGATACAGAATGAACTGAGAGCTGGGCCATTCGCATTGAAAAATGCTAGACTTCGCATACAATGGTTGGAGAGTTTCTTCAACCAAAATAGTTGAAATTAATGGTTTATTTTAACTAAGATATAGAGGCATTAAATTATTAGGTTGAACTATTTTGATTATGTACGTGTATGGTTAAATTTGTTTGAATTTGGGTTGGAACTATTGGAAAATTTGGATTGGGTTGAAACATTTGACGTTCAACTTGTTCTTGCCGCCGAATATATTGGTTAACATTTTTTATACTTCCAAAATGAATTCACGTCAAGGAAGCCTAAGATGTGCTAATTCGGGCTATGAGAAATAATAGTTACTCAACTGAGGCCAAGATTGGGGATTGGCAAAGCAAGGTAAGCCCATCGAGCATTCACACCAAGCTCTACACATTCTTAGTTAAATTAACCTAAAAACTTCTTCTTCTTCTTCCTTCCTCCTTCTTTTTTTTTTTTTTTTTTCCTAATTTAGCTATCTATTTTTTACATACACATACATTAGCTTCAATATTATATTATTATTTCACTTAAATATAATTCCTTCACATATATTTTTTTTATTCATTTCAATTTTTAATCTGAAAATCCACAAATAAAAATAATTTGGCTTAAATGCAAAATTTACTATCTAAATTTTATTTGAATTCATTTCAGTCATATAAATTTACTATCTAAATTTACTATCTTCTAAGTTTCAAGTCTATTTAATTAAAGTCTTTTCATCAACTTTTGTTAAATGTTGTGGTTAATTTTCCTAATTTTAATTTTTTTTCTTCAAATTTTTTAAATTAAAAAAAATCTAATTAATGATTGAAAAATATTTTCTAGCATTTTAAAAATATATTAACAAAAGTTGACAAAGAACCCTTGTTTGAATAAAATTGAAACTTAAAGCATTGGAATGAATTCTGTTGAAATTTAGATGGTGAGTTTTGCATTTTAGACAAAAGATTTATTTAGTTTTGTTAATATATATATGAAATAGCTCAATAAAGGTATTTGTTAGGTTTTAAGGAATTAGGAACTAATGTATTAGAACTTCATTTTGTAATGTTGGCAAACCACGATCAAAACGTTTTTAGTTTTGTTTCAGACTTACTCAAAGTGTGTTTATGTGTAAAGTTGGAATAGAGTGATCTACAGGATTTACTGTATAAATCTGTCTGGCTTGATCGATCGAGAATTAGACTCGATCGATCGAATCTCGTGCAGATTGTTTTTTCTGTAGAATTTTCCAACTCAGCCCAAGCCCGTTTGAAGTGTAAGGTTTTATGTTTTGCCTTAAGTATAAAAGGGAAAACCCTAGCCACGTTTTGAGGTAGCTCTTTAAGTTGTGTGTGTGAATCTTTTGTAAGATCTAGAGGAGTTTGCCTTCACACGTACTTAGGGTTATCAAAAATCAAGATTATGTCAAGAGCTTGATGATCAATTCAGCTGCTGCTTCAAGAGTTTAAAGATATACAAGCGGAAGTGCTTGTCCTTGCTATGAATACAAGAGAGAAGTAATCCGTGGATTTGGAACTGTCACATAGTCGTGGTAGTAAGTTTCCTACTCGAGGTAGCAATAGGATGTTAGTGGTCTAAGTCACTATTGTGTAAACTTCAATTCTTTCATAGTTGATTTGTTTTACTTTAAGGATAGTTAGATTAAATCCTTACCAAGTTTTTTACCAATTTGGTTTTCCTGGATTATCATATCATTGTGTTCTTTATTTTTTTGCACTTGTCAATGATATGATTTATATGTGTTAACCTAGATCTGCATAATTTACCTAAGTTAATCACTTGACTAAATAACTAGATTAATTTTGTTGTGTTTTAAGGGGTCTAAAAATGTACAATATTGACTTACTATTCACTTGTTAAGTTTGCATGTTCGTTTGTTAAGCTGATGCACCACCATATTAATGGGTTTTAGTTAAATGTTTGTTGAAATGTTAGTTTCCTAGACTGATACTTTATAATGCTTGCTAGCATGTTAAATTAGGCCCCAGGTCCATGAATTCATGACATATCCTAAAACTGCAATTTTCCTCCGTGCACCCTTTTGTCCTCTTCAAAACCCAACCTAATTATTACCTCCTTTTCTGTGTCAAAAACTGAAAAACCACAATGCAATTAACTTTAGCACCTTTTGTATTGTTGTGCCTGGGGTCTGATGTCCGATGTATATCACCAAAGCTTCAATTGTTCTTGCCAGACACAAAATAATGAGTTTATTTCCCTAGAATTGAACTCTACAATGCCCAACAAGTTGAAAGGCGGAAATTACTACGTTGAAGTATGCAATTCGCTGAATTTATAATAATGATTAACAAGTTGTTTACAAGTAGTTCCAACTGAGTTTGTAAAAAAAATAAAATAAAATAAAAATTAAGGGGCGTTTGATACCATAACTTAAACAACAGTTTTCAGTTTTTAAACAATATTATATGTATTTACACACACTTTTTTCACCCACATATATTTTCAAAAAATATAAACAACATTATTAGAATAAGATTATCAAACGGACCTGAGTTTGTAAAACACTTTTACCACTACCAAACTTGTGCTAGGTATATCTGTATATGCAATCATTACGTACTTTATGAAGAGGAACCACAATGTGGGCCCAAATTTGTTATGAGAGAAGGGAGGACTTCTTTCAAAGTGAATAATTTCTCCACCAAGGTGTCTAGCGAATGTCGAGCAAGCTTCTCTCTAAGTACATTTTAATGCTCACTAATTATCTTACAAAGATATAAACAAGATTAATTTACTATTCTTGTGTTTGTTGGTTTCTAATTTTTAAATGTGCACGTCATTTGATTATAACTATCATAATTATGTATTTTATAAAGCACAACATAATTATATAAAATGTTATGTTTAAACTTTAATTTCTACAACTAAATTATTATAATTTTGTCCATTGATATAATTATTTTTTTATCAATATATATATATATATGTAAATTTTAAACTTACAAGTATTATACAATTACAATTACCTAATAGGTAAAATATACAATTTTTTTCATGCAACGTTGTTCTACCAAGGGGACCATCATGAGCCGGTGATGTACAGGTTTCCAAAATGTGAAACGCCATTTTTTTAAATCCTCTCTCCACAGCAATGTAAAGTGGAGTCTCACCAGCTTCATTCTGAGAATATGAAAAATCTTTGCCCTCTTCAATCAACCGTTCCACTACGTTAAGATGATTGCCACGTACAGCCTCATGCAACGCGGTATCCTTTTCATTATTCGTCATCTCCAGCATCTTTTGGACCGCGTTATTAACCCCATTTTCGAGATCTTCTTGGGGAGCTCTTTCTCTTGCACGTTTAATTAAGACATCCGCGATGGCAGCATGCCCATACCTTGCTGCGATATGCAAGGGAGTTTCACCTTTGGCATTAGCTTGCTGCAGCAGTGGTGGACACATTTTGAGAATTTCTTCAACAAAGGCTGTTGATAATTCTGAATCTTTTGATTTTGAGTCCTTTGATTCTGACTCTTTTAGGCTTGTGAGGTAAATATGAAGGACTGTGTTTCTATTTGGGGTTAGTAGTTGGTCAAGAGGCTCGGGAATATTTTTGAAGACCCCGATTTTACCATTTGCTGCACCGTTGTAGTAATCAGCCTTCATGCCAATGTTGACCTCTGCTTGAGCAGGCTCACTAGATTCTGATATTGAATCTTCTGATATTTTAATTGGGCTAGTGAGGTGAATATGAAGGACTGTGTTTCTATTTGGGGTTAGAAGTTGGTCAAGAGGCTTTGGAATATCTTTTAAGACCCCGATTTCGATTTTTGCTGCAGCGTTGTAATAAACAGGTTCCATGCCACTGTTGTCCTTAGTTTGCGAAGACTGACCAGATGCTTTATCAGCTCCAAACGAACCGGAAGGATCCATTCTCTCTCAGTAGCTCCAATATTTCTCTCTCTAAACAATGACACTCTTACCTAATTTTGATATTTTTGAATGAGAGGAGAAGGTAAAGATAAAGGCAACTTAACGAGTAAAAACAGAGGGACTTTATAAATTTGAGGAGCCAATTAAATCATGCCACGTACCAACTCTTGTCTATGTTAGTATGCCATAAGTAACAGCTACCTTGGCTTTAGCTTCAATGATGCTATGGGGGCCACCGGCCATGGCCCCCTGAGTTTTTGAAACTTCCGTTAACAGAGACAATAAATCGTAAATGAGCCTTAAATTTACCTTGGCTTCAGTTTCAATGATGACATTGCCAGGGGAACACTTTGGTCCACACTGTTTTCTTTCCGTGCATTAAAGGCCCAAGGCCCAACTCTTACATGCTGCTTTAGCGTTATTTTCCTCTGCATGAGCACTATTGTTCTTAAGAAAATAAAGAGGAAAAGTATAAAGTTAACATTCTTCGGTTCTTCCACGTTAAAACTCGGTTCTCCTTCTTATAAGAAAAGAATAAGGGTAACATTGTTCTTCGTCTTTTTTGGTGAAGAAAAAAACATTCTTCCACGTTAAAACTCGGATCTCCTTCCATAAGAAAAGAATAAAGGTAACATTGCCCTTCGTCTTTTTCTGTAAAGAAGAAAACATTCTTCCACGTTAAAACTCGGTTTCCTTCCCATAAGAAAAGAATAAAGGTAAAATTCTTCACCGTTCTGGTAAACAAAAAAAAAAAAATAATAATAATATAATAATAATAATAACAATAATAATAATCTTCCACTGTAAAACTTGGTTCTTAATTTCTCCCACAGCACATTCCGGGAAGTAAAAAATAAAAAATCTTCGACGTTAAAACTCGCATTAAAAAAATGGTTACCCTTCAATGTATAAATATGGTATGCATAGAATTGAGGTAATTTGACTTTTAGTTTGTTAGGGCCGTTTCAGTGTTGATTATTTTCTTGTCAACGTTTTTATTCTAATTGTATTGATTTTCATTTATGCTCTTTATTTGAGTGGTAAGAGCAAAGACTTCTTAGAGCCTGGGTGTAAAGCTCAAGCACGCCTAATTAAAGTAAAGAGCACATTTTTTTTTTTTTAAATATAGTCATATCAAATAACCTTTAATGGAAATATTAGTAAGATATAGTAAAAAAATTATCAAAAATTAAAAAAAATATGTAATCCAATCAAAACCAAAGAGAGAGATAAGTCTTATAGACAAAGAGAGCTACCTTCTGGTCTTCTTTTGAAGTTTTTTTAAATTATTTTCTTAGTATATATTTATAATAAATATCACTTTTGAACTTTAACGTGGGTGTCGGTTTGGTTTATAAACTTTTGATTTGAACAGTTTACTCGATGTATTTTATTTTATAACAAATTAAACTTTTTAACTAGTACTTCTCATTAAGGACATACATTTAATCACGCGATTCACAAATTTTTTTCATATGATTAGTAACCTTGGAATGTCATTATTATCACTTCGACAGTATTACCAACCGTTTTTTATAATAGTTCTTTATCATCAGACCAAGATAACATTCAGTTTTTTTTTGTGTAGGCGGGAATTGAATTTCAAATCTCTTATTCAACCATAAAAGATTAACTAATTAAAACCCATGTATTACCAACTTAATGTATAGGCGTTAATTGTTCTTTTTTTATTTTTTTATGTTCAGGAGAATCTGGGTTCATCGTTCAAATTAAAAGCCCAAGTACCAAATAGAAACTCATCTTAAAGTCCAAAGGTGATGTTAGTTTAATGTTCACACAATTTTTCTATATCGGTCTTCAAAATAATTAAAAATTTAATTAGTCTGGCTCATGGAGACCCATTCTTAATTTTTAGCAGAAGAAGCACAACTGTATAACTAGTGGTGGTGGATTCACTTATATATAGAATATAGGGTATATAACTGCACCAACAGTTTTTTTTTAAAAATATATATAGGCTATATATTAAAGATTATTATAAATTTTTGAATTCTTTTTTATACTGCACTCACTAAATAAATTTGGGGTTTTTACGAATATACCCCTTTCATTTCCATAGCAATTAACAGAATGACTAAGCTTCACATATAAAAAATAGTGTGAAAAATAGAGATAAAATATTTCCCAAAAAAATAAAAATAAAAACTGAATAAGAGAGAGGCCTGTCTTGGATTGTATTTTCATTTTCTGTATACCTACGACTTTATGTAGAAGTGGCATTACTGAAAAGTGTTGAACACACCGAAAGATAAAATTTGTTTAGTACAGCTTATTTTTAAAATTTTTGAAAATGTGATTGTTTAAAAGTTGTACTTAAAAAATTGAAGTTTAGTAAGGTAATCTATATATATAATAATAGGTAAATCAAAGAGAAAATCCAATTAGATTTCAATTGGATTCTCAATTTTGCGCCACTTGTCCTAACCAAAACTCAAAAAAAAAAATCTAATTAAATTATAAATTTGACTCCAATTTTGTATCATGTATGTTATCTAAATTTTCTAATTTTTGTGCCCAAATAAATGATGCATTAACATTTAACACGGAAGCTAAGAAAACCACATTGATAATGCTCATTAGCTTAAGCAAGAACATCTTACCTGCACACTTTTATGGATATTATAAATTGGACTCCAATTTTGTGTCATGTATTTTATCTAAATTTTCTAATTTTTGTGCCCAAATAAATGATGTATTAACATTTAACACAAAAGCTAAGAAAACCACAATAATAATACTCATTGGCCTAAGCAAGAACATCTTACCTGCACACTTTTATAAGTAATCTCAATAGAGTCTAGAACTCTTCTAATCCCACAACCAAAACAAAGGAGTCCAATGAGAAAGACTATAAAAGCAAAACATCATCTCCTTCTAATTCTATATTATCATCTCATGTCTCCTCCTCTCTCAACCTCTACCATATAGATCCACACACTACCCTCTCCTCCTCTCTCAACCTCTACCATATAGATCCACACACTACCCTCTCCTCCTCCTTACGGATTTCTCAGAGTAAGGCCGGATTCAAACACAATGTTCAATCCCACTCTTTCTTGCTTCACACTCTCATACATTAGCGCTTCATTGGCGCCTCCGAGAAGATTTCAAGCTCAATTATCAGTTTTTATTTTTTAATGTTCCTTTATATATTTTGAATAATAAAATGCAATATTCTCTTTTTTTTATTCATTGTTTTATCTAATGCTATCATATGTATGATAAACCAAAAAAAAAAAAAAAGACCAATAGCATTACTTAAATAATAAAATGAAATATATATTTTCCATTGTTTGATTTAATTCTATCATCCGTGTGATAAACC
>NW_027069880.1:566057-581651 GCF_002906115.3 Quercus suber
TGTTGGCAAACCATGATCAAAACAGGTTGTTTAGTCTTGTTTAGGCTTGCTCAAAGTATGTTTATTTGTAAAACTGGAATCGAGTGAGTGCAGATTTATTGGACTAAATCTGTAAGGCTCGATCGATCGAAAATTAGACTCGATCGATCGAACCACGTACAGATTTATTTTTCTGCAGAGTTCCAGTTCTCAGCCCAAACTCTATTTAAACGTCTTGGGGTTCAAGTAAAACACTTCTATATATAGGAAACCCTAGAACGTTTTTGGGACTTCTGAGAGAGAGATTAGAGTGCCTCTTGTGCCTCCTTTTATTTTTAGGGTTTTGTACCCAAACCTCTCTAAGTCTTTGTTGCTCATATTTGCGGTTTATGTGAATCTCTTGTGAGATCCTTGAGGAGCTTTCCTTCACATAAACTTAGGGTTTTTAAGGTAGAGATTATTTCAACATCTTGATGATCAACAAGGTTGCTACCATTGGAGATTAAAAGAAAAGCAAGCGGGGAGCTTGTAGCTGATTGAGGAATTCAAGAAAGAAGTAGTCCGTGGATTCGGAGCCTGCACGTGGTCGTGTCAGGAAGTTCTACTGGTGGGTAGCATTAGGAAGTCGAGCGGGGAGCTTGTAGTCCTTCTGTAAGAACTTCAATTCTTTCATAGTGAATTCTGTTATGCCTTGAGGATCGGTGGGTCAAATCCTCCCCAGGTTTTTACCGAGTGGTTTCCTGGGTGATCATATCTTGTGTTATTTATTATTCCGCTGCTTTATATCTTGATATGATTATTTGATTGCTTTAACCTAGAATTGCATAATTTGACTAAGTAACAACTTGGCTAATTAATCTAGGCTACGCAATCTGTGTGTTTAAGGGGTCTAAAATTCCAACACTCTTTTTTGTTGTTTTTGTGAAAACAAACTGGGGAAACGAACAAGAAATACAAATAAAGTAAGAAATGACATAAGCATGAAAAACAAACTATATATGCTATTCCAACCCTTTTGGGTGATCGGGAGGCCTAATCACTCAATGATGGAATATTCTTTACTCAGCCGGTGCAACCACAAAGCAAGGCTTAATGGTCTAATGGCCTACCGTCTTGCTTAGCATCCCTGGTTGGATGGTAGAAGTCGAATCATCTTCAGAAGATGTGATGGCATTCATGGAGACCTCTTTGGGACAAATCTGAATAATGCAAGCTAGATTAGGCTCTTCGTCTTCCAATTCCTCGAAAGGTTCTGGCATAATAACCTCAGCTAGAGACAAAAAAGTAGTTTTGATATTGGGAATAGACATCCTTGAAATGGCGCACTTCCTTTTCTATCCTCTAGAACCTTGAAAAAGCTCTTCATGAGTTGGTTCATACCCTAAACCGAATATTCCTTTGTTATTTGAGAGTTCAACGAGAGCAAGGCTCCCACGTCCTATGGTTTGGAGGCCTTGGCCTAACTTGTACCCAAACTGAAGCATTTCTTTCACGGCCATCAAAATTGTTGCGGGACAGTTGGACTTGGGCTCTAAAGCATTGTGAATCATGGAAGCTAGCTTGAAGCTATGGAAGGATGCTTTTGGAAAAGCATTAGCATTGATGTAGGGAATAGATATCTCTTGGAAGATAATCATGGGCTCTTTAGCCATAATGGTGATCAACTGATTCCCAGAGATGAACTTGAGTCTTTGATTGATGGTAGACATGACAGCACCTGTTGTATGCAACTAGGGCCTCCCTAAAAGCATGTTGTATGGAAAGTCCACTTTAATCACTGGGAAGTTAACCACGAAGGATCTTAGGCCAATCTTAATCATTAGCTCGATTTTGCCTTGCACTTCATGATGCGTGCCATCAAAAGCTCTGATGATCATAGTGCTAGGTTTAATAAGAGACATATCCACCTTTAGGCGCTCAAAAATGGCCATTGGGCAGACATTCAAGGCTGATCTATTGTCGATAAATACCCTTATGACAATCATACCTTCACATTTGGCCACGATGTGCGTGGCCAAAATATGATCTCTTCCTTCTAAAGGCAATTCATCATCTGAAAAGGAGACTTGGTTGGTGGCCAACACCAATGATACCATACCCTTGAAGGAGGAGTCTGTAATATCGGTAGGAACATGCGTTTCCTTCAATACCCTTAATAGAGCCTCATGATTGACCTCAGAAGATAACAACAGGGTTAAGATAGAAATCTGAGATGGATATTTGTTCAATTACTGAATCACACTATAATCGGCCTTCAGAATGGTTTTTAAGAATTCCTCAGCTTCTTCAGTGGTGAACTTATTCCTGACTAGCTTAGCTGTGCTCTTACCAATCTATTTCCTCCTCTTTTCTAGTTCATCAAGAGTATAACATCGACCACTCCTAGTGAGTCTGAATAGACATGAAGAGATATTAGAGAAACCTCTTCCATTCCAGTTCTGGTGAAGATCAAAGTCACATTGTACTTCCATGGGACACGATGGCTATCTTTGTAAAGAAAAGACTACGGTATATCAATGACCACGCCTTCTTACATCTGTAGATTTGGCACTAGGAAAAACATCTTTGGATTGTTAATGACTGGATTGGGCAAAGCAGCTTCTAAAGCTTTTTGGCTAGGAGCCCTTGAGATTCCTTGGATAGTCTTTGACAGAATTAAAGGATTGAAACCTCGAATAACGGGGACAACAGGGGTTCCCTTCTAGACAAATCCTGGAGATGGTTCGGTGATCCTAGGCAAAGATAAGATCAAAGGAGCAAAACCCTTAATGGCTGGCATGGTTTATTCCTTTTTTGGAGCTGGCACTCCGGAATTCTTAGGCAATTCTGTAATCTCTTCGATAATGACAGAAGTTGGAGGAGTTGGCATCCTCATCCCTGGAGAACCTTAGAAAGGCGCTCTTGCAAGTATTCATCCCAGTCTTTCTTGATTTTATTGACATAGTGTTGTGGCTAGTTCCCTACGGGAATTCAGAGGGTATAGGCTAGCTGCCATGCAATCATTCCTTCGTACGACCTTTCTTTCAATCCAAATAATGCCACGGTTGTCTAAATTGTGAACTTGTGCCCTAAGCACTCTACAATTAAATAAGGCATGTCAGTCCTTATTGTCACAGAATGAGCAGATTTCCAAGTCAAACCCTAGGGCTCCTATGTCCTCTAGAACAATGTGACTTTCTTGGGCTAGAGCCCGTAACATAGCTTTCAAAGGGAATGAGGGGGACGAGAAATCTAGGATCCTCTCCTCGACTGTGGAGACAACATTCACATTCCCTTCTAGATGAGGAGGCAAGGAATTGGCGATAACATTCAGCCCGATTGTGTTGTCAAATTGTACTAACTTGTTTTCAATGAGATCTTGGATTTGATGTCTCAAATGCACACATTCTTCTAGGGCGTGCCCTTCACCCTAAAATGGTGTTCACATTTCTTAGATGTCAAAACCGGGTAAAGGAGGACCGCCTCTGGGTTTTGCAAATATTGGATTCACTATATTCTTCTCCAATAGATAAGTATAAAGCTCTGCTAGGAGCATGGGTAATGGAAAGAATTTTCGTGGTTTAACCTTGGGATACTGGGGTTGATCAGGCCTTCCCCTAGGCTAGCTGAACCTATTGCTGATAAGGCTGGGCATTTGGGGCTGTATAAGTAGAAATAACACCCCTTAGTCCTTCAGGTGCTTTATCGATCATATAAACATCAACTTCCTTCCCTTTGTGGCCAGATGCCTTTTTCACTTGCTGTTCTATCATAGAATTCAAAACATCTGGATCGACTATTTTCATGCTTCTAATACCCTCATCAATACGCTCTCTAATAGGAATTAGGCTTGCGAAGTGAGTGACTTGGGCATTGATTATCTTCTCATAGTAAGCTGGCTTAAGGTTATCGATGAACCACTTAATCATTTCATCTTCCATCATGAGAGGAAGTACTTGTACGGCTAGCTCATGCCACCTTTGGGCATACTTATTAAAAGATTCCCCGCTCCTCTTTTCTATCCTATGAAGAACTGTGCAGTCGGGAGCTATCTCAGTATTGAACCGGTAATACTCCAAGAATGCATTGGCCATCTCTCTCCAATTGGAGGTCTTTTCCAATCTTACAAGCTATCGGGGAAAATTTAGCAGAGTAAAGGATGATTGTCTCCATAGGGTTCCATCTTCCTACAGAACTTGCACAGATGAACACAATGATCTCTAGTGCCTTCATATTTGACAAACTCAGATGCCTTGAACTTGGGAGGCATAATGACAAGAGAGAAATTGCCTAGGCTATCTAGATCGAAACTTCCTCGAGCGTCGGAGCCCTCTATGATACAGATTTTCTCGGTCAGGGTTTCCACTTGACTTTTGACTTGATCATAACCAAACTCTAAGGTCTTATCCTTAGGAGGATTCAATTCTTGGTCACTCCCTTGTGGGATGAAGGGCAATGTGGTTTGGCCTTGATTTGGATCTTAGACTAATGCGTAGAGCCCTCTGGAGTTGGACCAACTGAATCATGGTTCCCTCCTACAACCAACTGTTGCATCATGTGCATCATTTTTGTCATCTGCTTTTTTAGGAGGGCTATCTCATGAGTGTTTTCCTTGATGGGGGAAGGACCACTAGTAGACATTTCTTTAGCATGAGATCTAGTGATGATAGGATCACAATGTGATGGTAACTTGCAATATTTCCTCTAAGCAATCTTTTCTCTTCATAATCCTAGAAAGGCAAAAAAGGGGATGTGAAAGACATGGGGTACATTTGAAAATTTGACAATGTGGAAACACAAAATAAACACAAAGTCAGTTGAGGTTCTTGCTTATTTAAAATGCACCTATCATTTTTGAAAATATTGGTTTGAACCCTTTGAGCAAGTTTTTATCATTGTTTGTTTCTATAGTGATGTTGAATTAATGCACAAGCTTGGCAAGTAACTTAAACTTTCATATCATGCTTGAAATTGCAGGATGTACCCTTCTCTTTTGATTACATAGAAAGCAATGATTTTACAAAACTTGGCTTTTTACAATGCCCTAAAAACGTGGGCTATAGACAATGGCTCCAACAGTGAGCCTTTTACAATAAAAGGAGATTCTAGTTTACAATGAATATGCTTCATTCTGGATGGCTTTGCCTTCTCAGAGAAGATCTTGAACATTTGGCAGCATCCTCCTTGGCGCAGAGTTTCAACTACTTGCCACAAATTTTATCTATACACATTTACATGACAGAGCCATTAGTGTATGCATGCATGCCCTTATAGGGTTGGAAACCCTTAAGGATTGGGTATGATCTAATGTGTAAGCAACGGGGTTGCTTTTCCCTAGAGGTTAATCACAAATACTGTGTAAACAAGACAGATAGAACCTGGAGTAAAGCATAACTCTTTGATGCAAGCAAAAGGGCAAATCTACAAACAAAAACTAGACACTTTCCTCTTGACTCATTTTGAAAGCAATCCTATTAAGGATATCCTACCCTAAGCTTAGATGTTCACTTACTTTGGCCCTTCCTAATTCTAATGGGTTTTGACTTAGTCTAGGTCAATGGTAAGTTGGTCCTAGTTTTATTGGGGACCTCAATCATCTAATCCTTCCTTTCATAGAAGTTGTGGTATTGAGTAGATTAAGGGGGGCCTTTCCGGCTACTCCTGCCCACCCATAGACCTAAAAGTGCCTACAAATTGGTGCCCAATAACTAGCTAGACTGCGCATCTAGCAATTTCCTTCAATGCTGAGCTTGGGTTCAACTAAATGTGGGGTGATGTCATGCATTTTGAAATGAAAGGGGAAAGAATTTCCATGCATAACAGATATACACATAAATAAAGGTGCAGCAAAAATTAAATCTACTACCTTAGGTTCGCACATGTGAAGGAACGCTGCAAAGCATGCTTTAGGAAAGAAGTAAAGCTTCACACATACTAAAAGGCCCATTATTGGAGCCGATGAGCCCAATGTTGTAAAAGAAAATTTTGTACAAGCCTGTAATAAAAGGAATGGTCCTTCCCGCATTGTTAAGCATGTCATGAAAGTTTCGATTACTTGCCTATCTTGTGCATTAATTTTGTGTCATAGTAGGAACTCACCATGATAAATACCCAACGAAGGGTGCAAAGCCAAATTTTTCTGAAAATGGTAGCTGCATGTTAAATAGCAAGGACATAAACTAACTTGATTTTGGTGTTGTGTTTCCACATTGCTAAACTCACCCCGTTTCTTTCACTTCCCACTCTCTCAAAAGATCACAAGATTGCTAAAAAGAAATAGGCCAAGCTACCACCACATTGTGATCCCATCATCACTAGGTCCCGTGCAAGAGAGATGTCTACCAGGGCCTTTGACTCCCGAAGTGGATCCTGCTGAGTTCACTTAGATGAAAGAGCAAATGTCAAAATTAATGCCCATGGTGCAAGAACTGGTTATAGGAGGAAGACTGAACTCCTCTAGCCATAGTCATGGAGGTCCCCAAATCGAGAATGAAAATCAACCTCCATTAGTACAGGATCAGGGCCATAATGTACCGCCTCATGGCAGTGACCAACAAACAGGATCAGGGCCATAATTAACCCCGAATCTAGGTATGGCCAAGCCAATAGCCAAGTAGAAACTCTAGCTGAGAAGCTTCGTATCATAGAGGGATCTAGTTCCCATAGGAGTGTTAATTTATACAGTTTGACCAACTTCCTCAGGTCATTATGCCTCCTAAGTTCAAGGCACCAGAGTTCATCAAGTATGATGGTAAGATGGCTCTCTATGGGGATAAGCACCCTCTGCTTTACTAGATTTTCCTTGATAGTTTGACCGGCCATGCGACCACATGGTATGTGAGATTGGAATATTACTGATTCAACACCGAGATAGCTCTTGATTGCATAGTTATTATGAGAAAAAAGAAAAAAGCAAAATAGGGAATCTTTTCGAGAGTATGCCCAGAGGTGGCATAAGCTACCCGCAAAAGTGCAACCCCTTATGATGGAAGATGAGATGATTAAGTGATTCATTGATAACCTTAAGCCTCCTTACTCTAAGAAGATGATCAGTGCCCAAGTCACTCATTTTGCTAGCTTAATTCCTATTGCGGAGTGTATCGATGATGGTATTAAGGCCAAGAAGATCGTTGACCCGACTATCCTCTATTCTTTGATGGAACAACAGCTCAAGGGAAGTGACACCAAGGTCGAAGAAGGAGATGTTCATATGGCGGCTAAAGATAGGGGGTACAATTGGCTAAGTCGTTACCTGTCTGAAAGGCCAAAGAAAATTCACATCTCATAGGGAATATAAGGAAGAAGCCAAAGAAATCCCACCACTTCCCTATGTCAGTTATCGAGTTGTACTCCTCTATGTTAAAGGAGGGCTTAATCGCTTTAGTCATTATTAAGCCAGTCGCCAATCTTCCAGAAGGTTACGACCCCTCAAAGACTTATATGTTTCACTATGATGCTCCAGGGAATTCGACAGGATGACCATCCTGATCCAGAAGATCTGCATGGGTACCTGGATGACCTTTTTGTGGCTCTAGTGGATTTAGGATATGTACGCCCAAAGGAACTGAAAAAGCAAGGAAATACAAATGGGACTTGTAAATACCATTCAAGAGCATGGGGATACTCATTAGGAGATTGTGACAAGTTTAACAAGGAGGTCTAGAGCCTAATTGACCAAGGAATTATTCAGTGGGGAAAATCAGAAGAAATTGAGTGTTGTATGGCCTCTAACAAGCAGCTTACACTTGCTAGGCTGAATGCAAGGATTGAGCATTTGGAAAATCAGCAGCATAGACTTCTTCACTTTGTGTATCAGCTGATTAACCGTCGCTAGAAAAGATAAAGGTTCGGCATATCCTCGTTGGAGCAAGAAGCTTGGAGGGCTTAGGTACCTGGGTTGATTAAGCTTGGAGGGTCTATTGCTATTCATGTATCCCAACTTCATGTTCTAGTGGATTATTGACCACTTGGTGGGTGGTGGAGAGGTTTTACGCTGAGGGCTTCGGTTTCTTCTTCGATAACACATCGTTGTGTTGTCCTTGTGTTTGCATCTCTCTTCCCTTAATCTTTGCAATTTAATTTCTGCTGTGGATGTGATTTTATTTGGTTTAGTTTGTTTATCAATTCTAGTATAAGCTTATAATCATTTTCCGCACATACATTGTTTGATATAAAGTTTGAATTGATATTTTTTATTTTAGGGTCTAAACGATCACAGTGTTTTCAACGCTATTTGAACTTTCAATTGGTATCAGAGCGGGTGCACTCTTTGTGGTTTAAACACCTTAGTGCGATCCTTGACCTTGTATTGAGATGGACCGGTCTCAATCTTTAAATGCACCACCATATTTTGATGGTAGCAACTATGCCTTTTGGAAAGTGAGGATGAGGGCATTTTTATGTTCTATAGATGAAATCGTTTGGGATGCGGTGGATATTGGATGGACTAGGCCGGAGGCTACCAAATCCATGTGGGATAAGGCAACCCTCGTGGCATCTAATGCTAATAGCAAAGCACTTAACGCTATTTTTTGTGGTGCCTCCAGAAGAATTCCATAGGATATCTCACATTTCTATTGCCAAAGAGGCATGGCAGATTTTGGAGATCACGTATGAGGGAACAAAGAAAGTGAATGATACCATGCTACAGATGCTAACCACTTGTTTCGAGGAGCTGAAAATGAGTGAGGATGAGTCTTTTGACTTTTTCTATAGCAAGTTGAATGAAATAGTAATCGGCAAGTTCAACTTGGAGGAGAAAACAGAGGACTCTAAAGTTGTAAGGAAAATCCTTCGTTCGTTGCCGAAGCTTCCATGCCAAGGTGACAGCGATTGAAGAGAGTAAGGACCTTGGTGATATGAAAATACAAGAACTGATAGGCTCACTTCAAACCTATGAATTGTCATTGCCCACCCAAATGAAGAGCAAATCTCTTACTCTTAAGACGGTTGAGGAAAGGGTCGAAGTCCATGCGGATGAAGATGTTGTTGATAAGGATGTTGCATACCCTGTGAAAAATTTCTGAAAATTCTTGAAATTCAAGAACAATGGTAAATTTGGTGATAAAGGGAAATTCCAAAGTTCAGGAAGGGAGAGAAAGGAATTCAAAAAGAAGATGGAAAGAAGTCCCAATCTACACAAGGAATCACTTGTTTCGTGTGCAACGGGCATGGACACTTCAAGAAAGAATGTCCTAACTATTTGAAATCAAAGGGCAAGGCATATGCCATAACTCTCAGTGACTCGAATTCATCTAATTCTGATTCTGAGGAAAGTTATGATGGAGAAGGGAATTACTTTGCCTTTATGACAATTGCTTATGGCGAGTCTTCGGAGGACTTGAATTTGCTTGTGAAAGGGCTTGGGGAGCATAGTGATAAAGAATCAATGGGAGTTGTTGAAGAATCAGATGCTAAAGAAGATGAGAGTACAGGGGGTCTACAAGAAAACTTCAATTCACTCCTTGAAAAATCAGGAGAATATGCACGTGTGGCCAAGGCAGCTGTGAAAAAGATGAAGAAGGCAGAGGAGGACTATAGAAGTCTCCTGGTGCAACATAAGGAGGTAAAGTGTGAGATAGAGATGCTGAATGGAAAGTTGACTGAAGCCTATTTGAAGATAATGTTTCTTGAGCTTGAGGTAGTTCAAGCAAATGCCAAGGTAGAGAGGGTCTCCACCAAGAAGTTATATGATGTCATTTTCTCTCAAAAGCATTCTTCAGATAAATTAAAATAGTTCAGCTATCAAAATCACAAAAGAAGTGAAGTTTGTGCAAGTCAAAGAACCTGCTGTGGCTACGTCTACACCTAAGATAGTAAGGGATGAAAAGAGGAAGAACATGACTAATAAAAGGGTGTTGAACGAGCCCCATAATCAATCATTGAGCAAACCTAAAGCAAGAGGAAAATATCTTCCAAGATCACAAAGAGGTCCAAGAACGAACCACTTTTGCCATCATTGTGGACTTCAAGGACACGCCAAACCGAATTGTCATAAGCTTAGAGCATTGAAGAATGCTAATGATCAAAGGTCAAGAGGACCAAGAAATGACAAGGGGACTTGGGCTGTTGAGCCATCAAGAGGTCGAAATGGTGATCCCGGTGTGATGGACATGATGAAGATGATTGGTGCATTCACCATTTGCTTGGAGAGCTTCACTAGAAGGTTTGAAAGTCCTAACACTTGTATCCAATCCTATAAGGATATCACCCCAAATGCACATGATGTGTGGGTGAAGAGGGGTACTCATACATAAGCATTACAATATGTCCATGCATTAATTCTTCCTATGATTTGTGAATATGCTTGGTTATGTGCTTTTTGCTTATTTGTGTTGAAAAATGTTTGGTTGTTTACTTGTTTCTTTTTAAATATTTTTACATTGTTGTTTTTTATCAATCTTTTCTTGTTTTTATGTCAAAAATTCAAAAACACATAAAAAATAGAAAATCCTAAAAGTTTGATCGACTTTGTTGAGTTTTGTCTCAAAACATGTTTTGCCTTGTACGTTTGTGCTAATGGCTTAGTGCATCTACGAGCATAGCTTGTTTCTTATGCACTCATATCATTATGGAAGAAATCTTGAAATCTATGTAACCATTGTAAATAGATCTTCAAACTTGTCATGAATGATTAGGAAATGGTTTTGTTGATCTTGAGACATGCATAGACTTGTGCCTATATATCTTCCCCCTTTTTATTTTGTTGTTTTTGCTTAAAGAGCTCACCAAATGTAAATCTCCAAATGAAAAGAGATATTGGGTTGCAAAAGCCTGTTGCACATACTAGTATTTGACTAGGAAAAAGGGAAAGCGACCAAATATAAATTATATGATGCCCAAAAAGCCAAAGGCTAACTCATTAAATTGAAATATAAAAATTTTAGGCATCGATCTCACAATGAGATGTATTGATTCAAAGAGATCAAATGATATGTTGAACATGGAGCTAAATGAAAAGCTTTAAAGATTTTGTACTCAAGTTTATGTGGGAGGTCATATATGCATATTTCTATAATTGAGATGGGTCACATTATCTAGTGCTAGTTGTGTATGTCTTGATTGAATTGATCATTGAAGCTTCACAGTAGACTAAGGACTATCTCATTTTTTTATCCACACACATCACACATGTCTATATTCAATGAATGCCATATTCATTTGTGTGATTGTACTTGATTAAATGTGTTTTCACATACTCAATCTTTGTTGATCAAACACAAAAATATTTTTGAGTGTTTTAGCTATTTTTGGAAAGTATTTTGTTTTCACAAAAGTTATCATAATTTCAAAAATAGTGTTGCCCTATTCTGGCGACTCAATCGTGGGTTGGTCCAGCCGCATGCCCTAGTCGCAAACTTTACTCAAAGGGTTTTCGCGACTCACTAGTGACTCACTAGCGGGTAAATGCCCTAGTCGCAAAAAATACTTAGAATATTTTTCAAAATTTGAGTTTTTATGATTCTTGCGGCTCAGTGTGGCAACTTGTTCACGGGTGGAAGGTCTAGTCGCAAAGGGTACACAGAGATTTTCACGGCTCATCTAGTGACTGTCTCATGGGTAGACCTTCTAGTCACGAAAAATAGTTAGAAAAATTTCCAAGAATCTTGCTTTTCAAAGTGTTTCGCGGCATAACTTGGCGACTGGCTGGCAACTTAATCCAATCGTGAAAATCGCGTTTTTTGGACTTTAAAGATAGTTTTTCAAATATTTTCAGTTTTCCCTTGAACTTTTATAACTGTTCATTGTCCCTCTCTCTTAAACCTTTGACAAACTCACCATGTTTGTTTTTGAAAATCCACTTTTCTTCATCATTTCAACCTCATTCTCCAAGAAAAGATGTTGCACCATTCCGCTAAAGGAAAAGACTTTGTAATTGATGTTCCATCCCCTGTTGCTAAGCGAACTCGTCACTCGACTCAGTCGTCTCATGTCTCAAACAGTGAAAGATTCAGGACTCCTATTGATTCATAAACCTACTCACAAATTTTTATAGATGCTTTTACAATTGTGGAACGTATAGTACGATTTGACTCCTTGGGAACAACATTTATCCGTAGGATTTTTGAATCAAGGGGTTCGGCTGATCTGTTCAGAAATTTTGAAGACCCGGTTGATGAATTGGTTAAGGAATTCTACTCTAATGCCAAATACATCAGAGTAGAGTTAAAGTGCTGGGTAAAAGGAACAGAATTCTCCATCAATCCAAACTACATTGCTAAGGTTCTTCACATCACCAGACCAGAAAATGTGGACCTCACTCCATATGAGGACAGACTACCTTAGGTACAAAACATTTCTCAAGTTCTTAGGCTTGATCATGAAGTTAGAAGCAAGGGCTCGTCTATAGGCACTGCACAGTTTTAGCTGGAACTGACGACTCTAAAATTAATCATGTTCTCCAATCTTTACCCATTGTCTAACACTGCTTTTATCAATCTTGGAAGAGCAAAATTTCTTTATGATCTCATTTTCGGTGTACCGATTGACATCTGTGCCCACATCTTTCAGACCATTAGGAAAGCAGCAGCCCGAACATGCCTTCCTTTTTGCAGTTTTGTCATGAAGATCCTGCTTCATGAAGGTGTCTGTTCACCAACAGATGGACAGATTATATCGCGTCCTTGACCAATATCTATGATGACTCTTGAAGCAAGCAAGAGTCACTCCTCTAGAACACCTAAGAGTGAGCCATCCACACATGAAACTCCACCTGCTCATGGTTCAGTTACACCTATGCAATCAACTGGTACTCCATCTGTTCCCCCTGGATTTCAAACGGCCAAGCAAAGCTACTTGATTGAAAATGTGCTTCATCAGATCTCCGATTTGGAATGGCTTCTCCACTCCATCAACAACCAAACTCAAATGCGTCTCACAACCATTGAAACACAACTGGATGCTATGCAGCAAAAGCTGGAAGATAGCCTTTAGCTATTCATGCCAAAAAGGGGGAAAGCAGCACATAGTAAGGGGGAGAGCAGCATAAGAATGAGAAGGAGTGTGCATACTGAAAGGGGGAGTTGTGTGATAAAAAAGAGCTGATATAGTTGATATACACTCACACATATATACCTGTCTTGCTAGTTTTGTTTTTAACTCCTGTGTGGATATGGTTATAATACTTTTGGGAAAACTTATGGTTAACTGGTATATATATATATTTATGAATTTTTTTTTTTGTGCTGTTAAATGTCATGCATTTACTTTAAGTACATCACTCTTGTGCCCTTTGTTGGATTTTATATCCTTAATGCAATTTCCTGGTGTTGTTGCATTAGTTGAGTGTTGGACATGCAAATGATTCTTTGCAATTGAGCTTATTGGCTTGCATGTCCAAATGTTCATTCATTGTGTGAATGAGTATTGTGATCACTTTTTATAGTGATTGTTCATTTTTGGGTCAAGTCTTGGTTTATTACTTGTTTCTATTATGCTTGATCGCATTGTGCTTGCTACATATGCATTACAAGTTTTCTGCATACAATGATCATAGTATGTTATTATGTTTCAGGAGATACTTGTTCTTATGGTTCAAGAGCTTCACAGATTCTAGATTTAGGTGTGAGTGAGTTTTGATCAACTATTCCCAACTCCCGCGTTAAGTCTAGAGTTTGTTGTAGGGTTTTGTCACGGAATAGCTAAAGGGAGAGATTGTAAGGTTGAATTTAATCAACCATTGTATTGGCTTTATTCCGTACCCAATTTGCTTGTAATTTAGCAATTAGTAACCTTGTATTTAGGTGGGAATCATGTAAGGATAGTGAGTGAGAAAGTGTGAAGAAATGCTCTAGATTGTGCAAGGATGCAGAGATTCGCGGCTGGGACTCACAGGTGTCTCGCGACTGGCAAGCCGCCAAATGCAGCACACGAGTGAAGCGTGTGAGAAGATGAACAGTCATGCCAACTAGAGCAGTACAGGACAAAAAATCCAGCCTGGCCGTTCTGTTATCTTGAGGCTTAAACTTGCGACTCAGTCAAGTCGCGAGGCCAAGCCGCCAGACCACCATGTTTAGGAAAAAATGACTCTTCGTATTCCTTTCTCACCCAAGTATAAATACCCGTTAAACCCATGAAATGTAGAGAGCTTCCAGAGAGATTTTAAGGGAGAAACCCTAGAGAAAAACAAGATTGATTCATCCATAATCTTCACATAGATACCCTTCAAATTCCTCTACTCTCATCCTCTACATTGTTGCATCCTTGAAAGGTTCTTACCCAAATCCTTTTCTCACCATATCCACATCATTGAGATGGCTATTTGGTGCTTTGAGAAGCAGTTAAGAAGGGACCAATGGTTATTGGTTGATGCTATGGGTTATAGTGGAATCCGGTAAGCTAGAAAAGGCAAAAGTTTGGTGTAACCTTGTTGGAGCAAGAAGCTTAGAGTGCTTAGGTACCTGGGTAGATTAGGCTTGGAGGGTCTATTGCTGTTCATGTATCCCAGCATCATTTTTTAGTGGATTATTGACTGCTTGGAGGGTGGCGGAGAGGTTTTACGCTGAGAGCTTTGGTTTCCTCTTCGATAACACATCGTTGTGTTGTCCTTGTGTTTGCATCTCTCTTCCCTTAATCTTTGCCATCTAATTTCTACTATGGATGTGATTTTATTTGGTTTAGATTGTTTATCAATTCTGGTATAAGCTTATTATCATTTTCTGCACATACATTGTTTGATATAAAGCTTGAATTGGTATTTCATATTTTAGGGTCTAAACGTTCATAGTGTTTTCAACGCTATTTGAACTTTCATCCATATCAACCAGAGAACTAGATATTCAGATGGTCCTTACAAGGAAATCAGGATCTAGAATTGCTCCTCAAAAGCTTGAGCTTATACACCCTTGCAATTCGATAGCCAAGCCACGTTTCTCACGAGCACACCCGACTTGAGGCAACGCCAAGTTGGCCACATGTTATGGAAGAAGTCCCCAAAACCAAACATCATCTCACTATCTTTATGCTTTCGTTATTCTCGCATTTCCTATTTCCTTTATGTCATTATGTTTGAGCATGAGACAATTTTAATTCAATTTGTAATTAAGCTTTGAGACTTTTCTTGAGCACTAAGCACACTACCTGAGCGCCATGCGCAATGATGATCCTTTTCATTTAGTATAATATTTTGTCTTGGTGGGGTTTGTTTTTCTTGGATGGTTTCTAACCTCTCTCTTTTGTTTCCATGGTTGGCTCAATAGGGTGAAATATGGAAAGTCCCAACATCTCTATGCGAGCATTACTAAAATCTTGAGGATGTGCTCCAAATTTAATCCAAAGCACAAAATAATGAATGGATGACAACTTCAAGATTCCGATCTTGGTAGAAGACACATGAATTTAGTTGTTCTCATTATGATACTAGGGCAGATTTTTAGTGGTCTCATTCCCATAAGACCGCTAAAAATCCATCTTATGCACCCCCCACATTATCCATGAAGACTAGCTACTGCAACTGTAGGAGTGAAATTTAGTCAGAAGTGGGATTCGACCCAGACAACTTGCAAGCTCTTTTGTCAAAGCATCTCTAAAGGGTGAAAAGAACTCGACATCTCTCAATCAAGATCTGCCAACTCAAAATTGGTTTTCTTTAGCTTGCCTCAATAAGCCTTTCCTTCGGGTCTTAAAAGAAAAAAAAAA
>NW_027069880.1:596560-603904 GCF_002906115.3 Quercus suber
GTGGGGGGGGGGGGGGGGGGGGGGGGGGGGGGTGGTGTGGGCATGGCCAGCCCTAGAATATATAAACTCTCAGTCCCTAAAGCTTAGGCTAATACGTTGTGTCAAGATCACATACAGATACACTTAGATTGACATCAATAACATGGACAGAAGATGAAATTGATTAATTTATTCAACATTGCAGTGATCCTCATAACTTTGTAGTCAAGGGCAGAGCTAATTGTATTTCTGAGAAGGCAAATGATCCATTGGGTATATTTCAGTATCTCAAGCTCCAACATTCACTGTCCCTGGTATGGCAATTGTTTTACTTATGATTTTTTTGGGATATTATAAATGCCCTTGCTATTTTTGGATGATATTCATTGTTTCTTGAAAATTTATACGCTGGTGGATGGTGTGGTTGTTGGTATTTTGTAGTCTGGCCATTTCAATGTTATTTTTGTTGTAATCTGCATGCTGTGAATACTATATACTATTGTCAGTATATTGTTATTACTGGATTAAGTATTAATCCATGAAAATTTCTATTCCAGGTTAGTGCATATTCATCTTTCTTACATTCAGATGGGGTTGAGGAACATCGGACGAAGATGAATAGCCAAACCAGTGAGCCTGCATTTACCAACTTCACCAATAAATTCTTCGGCACCTTAGATTACATATTCTACACAGGTATTCTGGATGTGATTTGTTACCTTACATCATTTTTAGTATCTACTAAGAGTCCTGCCTATTAATAATTTGGTTTGCATTTAAGACAATTTCCATCTCATTGGAATATCAATATTTTTATATAATCTGGTTTGCATTGATGACAACTGCTTTCTCATTGAACATTTATATTTCTCTAGTAATTAGGATTTAGGAAGCCTCATACTGTACTGGTGAAAGAACATTTGCAATTTGTGCTCTCTAATTACAAGAAGCAAGGTTTCTAAAAGATGGCTTAGAGAATGACATAGGACGAAACCAAAAAGCTCACAAAAGCCAAACCCCAACTACACCTAAAGAGCTTTCCCTCAATTAACCAAGGATACAACATAGGAAGAAAACAAAGGGCTAGCTACATATTATCTAATATCTCCAAAGTCTAGGTGTAGATATAGGACTCAAAGTCCTTAACCAAATAGGATGCCTGTTTATTAAATTGCCCGCACAAGAAAATGAAATAGGAAACACTGTTATTAAGCTTGGCTACGAGGAATTCCTAATAAACTTGAATAAGAAATGTCCACCGAATTATAACCAAAGTCGAGCCATGTCACCAAATCTCCACCTTGGTTTGGATTTGATTAAAACTTGCGAATGAAACTCTATACAAAATGAAATCC
The DNA here is from genome assembly GCF_002906115.3 of Quercus suber. Lineage (NCBI taxonomy): Eukaryota > Viridiplantae > Streptophyta > Magnoliopsida > Fagales > Fagaceae > Quercus > Quercus suber. The sequence goes on from NW_027069880.1 coordinate 597,895, forward strand.
TTCAGCGCCTCCACCAAAGCCCCTAAGGGCTATTATTGATTGCAAACCCCAATAAAATCCAAATGATGCTTGAATTTGTGCAAGATAGTGTTTTGTCTCTCTATTGAATACCAATGTTACTTTTAGTGGTTATAATGTAATAGGTTTAGATGTTGTTTCCCTGAACCAAATGAAATTTTTATAGCCAAAAATTTGCCTATATGCATAATTTTAGTATCTTGTCAAGATTTCTTGGTGACATTTTCACCATGTTTTGTATATTCTTTGCATGTGATTGTTATGCAATCAAACCTATCGCTTGGGATGCATCGAATGCTAAACAAAATAAAGTATTGCATTCCATTTTTATAGTATATATTCATTGAAATGAGTCTTATCATGTGGCTGTATTGGGGCTTGTTTAGATATCAAAAATAAATTTAACTAATTATCTGCTGAGTGATTCTGAAGATTACTTCTCTTCATAGAAGAATCTGTGCTTTTAATATCTTAAGTGATCATCTTCCCATGCGATCAAATGTTTTATTGCTTAGTTTTGAATATAAGGAATGGCCACTAAGCACCTGTTTTCCTATGTCTGGGATATTGACTCTTTTGCAGCGTTGGAAATGCAAAAGAGAAACTGACATCCTCTAAATATTCTCAAATTTGTTTTAGTTTGATCCTTTTCACTGCAAATTCTCAGACGGATTACTCTGCACCCCAAGGGGCCTTGACCTTGAAATCATATATTTTGGCATCTAGACAGACTTAATTTATTTCAGCTTAAATTCTCTTTCTTTTTTATGGTTGCAATGATTTTTTCTTTTACTTTGTGGGAGATATCCTCGACCTTCATGTACCTTCTTTCTTTAGGTGTCTAAACAGAAAAGGGCCTCTTAATTACTATAATTTGAACTATTTGTAAGTATGTTTAATTTTGTTCCATGCTTATTTTGCTACTAACCATATGATGCTTCCCATCAGATAACAGTTTGATTGTTGAAAGTTTGTTGGAGCTTGTTGACCTTGAAAGCATTGGTAATAATGGTATTCCATCACCTACTTGGCCATCAGACCATATTGCCCTGATGGCAAGATTCAGACTACGGCCACCTTCCCACTGGAGACCGAGCCCACCACCTTTTCCTCTAAACCCGTGGCACTTAGCAGCACTTAGGCAGCACTGGTTACTTCTGTAAGAAATTTACATTAGGATGGAAAGTAGAGTCTGGTAGTTTTTGTACAATACATGCATTTTTGCCTCAAATCATAGGTTTCATGATAGTGGTTATAGTGATGCCCAACAACTCTGTTCCTAGATGTAATACTGTCATTCTTTGTTGTTCACATGATGGTTGTTATAGGAGCTGAATTTGTACTTCTTCCATGTAAATTGTATTACACATCCTCAACTCTAGCACACCTTTACATTTTTTTGTTGTATATTTGTATTAGTCACATAAATAATGGGCAGTTTTACTAATGCAATTACCAGTGATTTCAGCCTGGTACACCAAATGGTGCATATCCTCGGCTCTAGCATACCCTTACAATACAGTATAAACACTAATCGAGTAGTGTTTATTACACACGTCTTAATGCACACATTTTTCATTTGTGTAAAAGTGTGTGCATTAAGGTATGTGTAACAATATTTATTCTAATCCATAAATTGCATGCCCATGCGATGGAATATTTACACAATTATATTTTTCTGGTAGGTGCAGTATTTTCGGGAAACACATCCATTCATGAGAAAAATCCACATCCATCCTAAGAAACAACACTTAAATACTGTACCTAAGTCTTGCCCATTAATAATTATAACTCATGGACTTGCCATTAAAATTTCATCTCTCCCTGAATGAAAGCAGCCAAGCTACACTGTTCACCAACTTACAACTGGAAGCATATCCCGATATCCACTACAATTTATTACTGCGACTGTATAAATTTCAGTCATCTACTTTTCATATTATATGAATACAATATAGTATCTATATAAGAAATGTGATATGACACTTAATGTGGTCCTTGTAAAACAATATCAAGAACATACATGTACAAAAATCATGTTGAATTTGTGCACGTGAATTATTCCTATTTGTAAAACAAAAAGAAAAAAAAAATTGAAAAGCATGCATTTAGCTTATAATTGAATATTTAATATTCTTTTGTTAAAGGCATCTTTTAATTATGTATTAATTCTTATCAAAATATGAGAAAAATCTCCTAAGAATGCAAAAATGGTTATTTTAGAGCATTAAGTTCGGTATGGAATAACCTAAATAACCACTTTAATTGTGACACCATATTCATCTTTTTGGATTCATGAAATATTAAATCATTTTTCAAGAGTTTTATAATTCAATTGTCTTATTTATAAGAAGAGCCATGATTCAATTCCCCATCTCCTAGTTGTTATAGCAATAAATACATTCATTATAAATATCAAGAGATGCATTGATACAAGGCTTTTGGCTTTTTATTATATAAGTATGAAATGATTCTAATTTATAACACTGATTCAATGATAATAGTTATTTATCATCATATACTAAAATACTAATTGATTTTTTTATGTAGACATGATCAAAACAAAACCTCTTACTTGAGAGAAAGAGAAAGTTAAGTGGAAAATTTAAAGATTAAGACATCCATGCTATGTATATTTTCAAGTTTCAATTAAATATTTCTTAACTTCAACGTAATAAAAAGGGATACCATACTCAAAAAGAGAAATATTATGTTCATAATATTTTCATAGCAAATCATAAATGGTAGGCTATTATTGGCCATTACTGATGAGCACAAAAAAAAAATACTTCTTAACTTCACTGTGATAATTAAAGGAGATACCATACTCAAAAAGAGAAATACTATGTCTATCAAATTTTCACAACAAATTATAAGTGTCAGTTATTATTGGCTATTACTGATAGAAAAAAAAAAAGTTTCAATAGTGATTTCAAATTATAATTAATAACTTACATCTTAGAATTTAGGCGTAAATGCACTTTAAGTCCCTACATTTTGACATTTTTCCATTTTAGTCCCTGCATTTTATTTTTCCCACTCTTAGTCCCTAAAACCAATTAACACGTTCCATTTTAGTCATTTCCGTCAGTCAACCGACGGAAATAGCTGAGGTGGCAGCTGGAGTAATTAAAATATTATAAAAATGTCACATCACCCATGACACATCAGCATATAAATTTAAAAAATTAATTTATTAATTTTAAAAAAATTTAAAAACATAAAAATTAAAAATTAAAACATAAAAATAAGTCAAAAAATCAAACCAAGAACACAAATTCAAAATTAAACCCATTGAATCAAATTAAACCCAAGAACATCGAATCAAATTAAACCCAAGAACATCCATCATCAGCCCACAACACAGATCTATACGAGCAAACCAGCATTCCAACAAAAATTAAACATTTCGCACATCATGCTTGATTCTTTAGAGAATCCCAATAGAGCACAAAATAATTACACTGCAAATCTAACAACTGAATTGATAAATGACAACCAGAAAGAAAACCCACCAAGCTGAAACACAAATCAAACCCAATTTTCCTTTTTTTTTTTTTTTTAAATCCCAACATCAAAATTCCATGAACTTCATACTCAACACAAGAAATGGAGAAACAGAGATTAGAATACTAGGAAACTTGTAGAGCTTGACTGAGTGATCGATGGATCCAGAAGCAAGGCAAGTGGAGTTGGGGCTAATGGCGACGGCGAGCAAACCCACAGCAAACAAAACCCATACCCACGGCGAGCAAACCCACAGCAAACAAAATCCATACCCACGGCAAGCAAACCCAGCGAGCAGAGCAAACCCACAACAGACCCACGGCGAGCAAACCCACAACTAACCCACGGCGAGCAAACGATGAGCACTACTGATCCACGACGAGCAAACCCACGACTAACCCACAGCAAGCAAACGACGAGCACCACTGATCCACGGCGAGCAAACCCACGACTGACCCACGACAAGCAAACCCACGACCGGCCAAAATCTTAACCCACTACACCCAAATCACAAGACCCACCACTGATCCACAGCCCCTCCAATCCACTGCCAAAAAATCGAGAGAGAGAGTCCAAGAAAGAATAAACAAGAAAGAAGAGTGAGAGAAGAGGTAATTGATTTTCTGGGTTGTGGGTTGATGACGGATGTTCTTAGGTTTAATTTGATTCAATGGGTTTAATTTTGAATTTGTGTTCTTGGTTTGATTTTCTGACTTATTTTTATGTTTTAAATTTTGTTTTTATGTTTTTAAATTTTGTTAAAATTAATAAATTAATTTTTTAAATTTATATGCTAATGTGTCATGGGTGATGTGACATTTTTATAATATTTTAATTGCTCTGGCTGCCACCTCAGCTATTTCCGTCGGTTGACTGACGGAAAGGACTAAAATGAAACGCATTAATTGGTTTTAGGGACTAAAAGTGGGAAAAAATAAAATGTAGGGACTAAAATGGAAAAACATCAAAATGTAGGGACTAAAAGTGCATTTACGCCTAGAATTTATTATGAAATTATTGTGAACTTCTCTACTCGAATATCATAACTTGGAGAGTACAAGCAGCAAAGTAAAACCCTCGTGTCACGGGATTTATAATTCAAGTTTTTATTTATTTGTTTATTTATTTATTTATTTATTTATATTTATTTAATGAAATCAATTAAGTTCCTTTGTTCTGTAAAAGATCTTAGCAGAGGTGTCAACGATTAGGCATTAAGGGGTGTCCTTGGCTTGGCCAAATTTCACCGACCTCAAATACATTGATGTCCTAGATGGGCTATACAGCCAAATATCATTGCTAGTACTAGTAGTAGTAGTAGTACATATGTTAGGACTGCATTAAAAATAAGAGTCTGAATTTCGTAAGAATGTGGTGTAAAATATAGGTTTTATACCATCCAATAAGAGATTGTCGTAACAACTTTTAACTTAAAACTCAATACGTCATATTACACCTAATAACACCACATCAACATTTTACTTAAAACTTGAAATATGTTATTTATTGAAATTTTATCATGTGTGATCAGATGTATTTATATTTTAGTAATATAATGAGAGATAAGGATATGAATCCGAAACGATAAAAAAGAAAGAGATATCACAAAAATACCGAAACCCTAATAACCTCTTCATTGTATTTTTCAGGGAAACAAGCAGTTTTTTACCTCAATTCGCGCAATAAGTTGAAATGATTGGGTAAGAACTAGAACATGCAAGCTGGACCACCTTGAAAAACAAGATCTTAGCTAATTTTCACCACAAGGACTTGATGATATCAGCTTCAGATTGAAAGATATGAATTTTTCAAAAAAAGAAGTTCAAAATTTCTTGGTTTTCTGTCACCTTCCTTTTGAACACGATATCTCGATGATTGTAGCTCCAAATCAAACAAGGCTAGGACCATTAGAAACAAGACATCCAAAGATTTCCGTGCATATAAAACTTGAAGAAAGTAGAGCTTAGAAAGGCCTCCAAATAGCCGCACGAAGATTGGCACAAAAATCAGAAAAAGACAAAAAAGCTGATGATGTGACGGATAAGAGGGGAGGTTAGCATTGGTGTATTAGGATACGCCAATGCTTTCCCTAAAAAAAAAAAAAAAAAAAAAAAAAAAACAAGATTATGCCTAGTGGGATGGGATTTCTTCCCTCTTTAAGGTACTTTCCATACATAGCTAGGAGATGGTCCAATACCCATTTAGTATAACCAACACAAATATAATATTCAACAACAATATTAACATAATATATACAAGAGCATAGTAAAGATAAAGCAACTATTTACACAACAAAGTAAAGAAAAGATTATATATATATATATATATATATGAAGAGATCATTACAATAGTAAAAGGGGAGGATGGATTTAGTTATTGATGAACCAAACCCATCCCAAAACCTTACCCACAAAAAATTATAACAATGGAGAAAGGATGAGGCTTTTTGGTGTATCCCTTTTTTTTTTTTTTTTTTTTTTTTTTT
>NW_027069880.1:607900-668928 GCF_002906115.3 Quercus suber
AGTACTAGACAGAACCAAGGTATTGCATGGTCCTCGGACCCAAACCTATGGAAAACTAGATACTTATAGAAAAATAAAAGTACTAGACAGAACCAAGGTATTGCATGGTCCTCGGACCCAAACCTATGGAAAACTAGATACTTATAGAAAAATAGAAGTACTAGACAGAACCAAGGTATTGCATGGTCCTCAGACCCAAACCTATGGAAAACTAGATACTTAGGCTGTGTTTGAATTGGGAGTAAATCATTTCCGGAAATGGTTTTCCACATTTTCGCGTGTTTGGCTGTTCCGAAAAATTCTATTTTCTGGAAAATCACTTCCAAATTTTCCGTTACCCAACTGAAATCATTTTCAGTACCTATTTTCACTTCAAAGTGTTTCTGGAAAGAGAGAGAGAGAGAGAGAGAGAGAGAGAGAGAGAGAGGAAGGAAGAACCAAACCGAGTGAGAGAGAGAACGAACCAACGCCACAGCCTATCGTCGGCGTTCACGAGCCTTCGGCTTCGCCAGCGCCACGAACCGACAAACCCACGAACTGCGCCATCGCACCAGTCTCGCACCTCGCCATCGCACCGCGCCGATCAATCAAAGGGAAATCGCAACACCGCGCCGATCGCTCCAACGCCGCTCGACCCAGACCCATCGCCTCCTCGATCGGGCCATCGCACCGCGCCATCTTCCTCGACCCAACGTCGCTCCCTCTTCCTCGATTCATTACAATCGCAGCATCGCTCCACCGTCTACCCAGACCCAGACCCAGACCCGTCGCTCCCTCTTCCTCGATTTCTCAGTTTTTTTTTTTTAAGTTTGATTGTTGTTGTTGATGATTTTTTGTCTTTGGGTTTTGTATTTTTGTGGCTGTGGACTAAGGAATGATGTTAATATTTGTTTGGGAGCTGAGGAATGAGAATTGTTGTTGTTGTTGTTGTTGTCGCCGAAATTTGTGTTGTTGTTGCCGGAATTTGCGTTGTTGTTGTTGTTGTCGCCGGATGTTGTTGTTGTTGTTGTTGTTGTTGTTGCTGTGTTGTTGTTGCCGGAATCTGCTGTCGGAAAAAATTGTAGGAAAATAGCATTTTCCTAATAGAACCAAACACATGAAAATATTTTCCACAACAATTTTCATAATATAACCAAACACTTGAAAATATTTTTCTTTTCCGGAAAATAGCATTTCCGGAAAATAAGTATTTTCCGGAAAATATTTTACGGGAACCAAACGGACCCTTATAGAAAAATAGAAGTACTAGACAGAACCAAGGTATTGTATGGTCCTCGGACCCAAACCTATGGAAAACTAGATACTTATAGAAAAATAAAAGTACTAGACATAACCAGGGTATTGCATGGTCCTCGACTCAAACCCATGGAGAAAATAACTATCTGGAGAAAACCAAAGCGTTACTTAGAGTCAAGGTATAATACGGTTTTTAGATTTATATTTGAAGGAAACAGATTATTTCATGAGGCTAACTCCAGAATAGGATACGAATATAGAGCAGAATATTATAGTAAAGCAAATAAAAGAAAATATCATTAGTTGGAAGCAAAGTATTAAGTATTCAGTTCAAACGGAAAGTATACAACTTCCTTACAACGCCACTGAGGCAAGAAACAAAATGAGATAAACGAGAAGATAAAAGAGAAAATAAACAAAATTATCCTATGTCGTATACTAGTCTCCCCAACTCAGTAGGCAAATTAATTCGATAAGCAAATTAAAAGGCTTTAGCCAAGGCCTAAGGGCTTTGAATCGAAGGGTCCGCATGAGGCCTCGCCACATCTTGTGGTATTTCATGACCCTCGGCTCTAACTCCCCCCAACGTCCTCTGGGGTTCAATCTCCTCGGATGGTTGGTCAGTTAAAGATATATCCTCGGCGGTCTTATCGTGACTCTCAACCGCTGGTAATGAGGACCCCTCCTCAGGAGCAGCAGGGGTAGTCTCGCGAATTGCAATAGGGTAATATACCCTATCCTCCCTCCTAGGGTCAGATGAGGCATCAACCCCTGCTTGGTTGAGGGCTTCATGCCAAGTCTGAGAACAGTAATGCCTGCACACTGTAGGAACTTGAGCCCGAAGGATGGCTTTAGTCTTAGCCACCCCATCTGCGAATGCCTCCTCCTCTGCCTGTTCTACAGAGCGCTCAGCATCTATTTTTGCAAATACCGCCTCGTCTTTGGCTCTCACAGCCTCGTCCCTGGCATACTCGGCAACACCTTTCTCATGGATTGCCACGGTCAGCTTTTCCCTCATATAGGCAATGTCCCCTTTGGCAGTCTGTAGTTGACCCTCAATGTCTTGTAAGCGATTAGTTTGATCCTCAGCTTGCTTCCTGGCCACGGCTAGGTCGGAGGCAGCAGCGTCCCTGGCCTTCGTCATCTCCTCCAGATCCTCGGTCGCCTTTTTTAGGTCGGCCTCAGATCTCTTGAGGGTATTAGTAGCTTCCAAGAACTTGTCACGCTCTTGCGCTAAGGCATTACTCTGACCATCGATCTCCTCATCTAACCTGAAAAGAGCCTGGATAGCCTGCCAATGAAAACAAGTAACTCCATGAAAAGAAAGGAAGGTACTAAGCGACAAAATTCGAATAAAGTAAATGGGTGCCAAAGGACCCACCATGCCTAGGTATTTCTTAAGGTCAAGGACAACCTCTGACCCACTCATATTTCTTAGCTCGGCCATGTCAGTGGGAAGAAGAAGAGATTTCTCCAGGGCATTGGCTACAAGAGCCCCTTCGGCTCCTTGAGATTCCTGCATCGAGGCGTTATCCATCAGGGGCTGATCATGGAGCATGGCAGCGGGCAGCCAGGCTTGAGCCTCGGACTGCTGGATGGTCTTCTTACCTTTCCATTGACCACCGAGCTTCAGTTGCTTTGGAGGCCTGCGAAGTCTACCCTCCTCGGGCGAGGAATGGGATTTGCTCCCATCCATAGGCTCCTTACCCTTGGAAGGTCTTTTCCTCTTCGGGTCATGAGACTCGGTTTAAAGGTCTGATACTGTGGGTCAGAGGATGACCTGGTGTGCACAGTCAAAATCTGGGGCGGAAGTGCTGGGGGCTGGGGCTGCGACTCTTCCGGTGCACCCTTCTTGGAACCGCCTTCTAGCAGGTCAAGAAGATTGGTTTGGGGCTGTCTTTTTAAATCCATCTCAGCCTGGGTACCAACTCTTAGGGATCGGAGATCGGTTTCGGACAAATGAGGGTCTCCTAGATCACCAGAGGGATCCTCGGACTAATCAGCTAAGTTGAATACACTATATTCGTCCTCAGAAGAACTCAGTTCAACCACCTCCCTTGCCTTCTTAGATAGTCCTTCCTTGGCCACCGTTACTTGTTGGGATGAGGAGGGACCTGCTAGCGAAATGCCTTCAGGTATATAAGACCCCTCGGAAAATGCAAAACCGTCCTCCACCACGGTAATCTGTGTAAGCCGAGGGTCACGAGCTCTAATTACGTGCTTCGGGACTGGGAATGATTTCTGAGTTGGGTCGCATCCGAGGATTTGATGAGCAGCTCTGACCTGGTTATTAGTTGCGTTCAGGAAAAGGTTCGACCTGAGAACGGTTTCCAAATCCGCTTTGTTAACCAGGTGGAAATGACGTGCAAAGGCGTGCGGATCTGCGAAAAGAAAAGTGAAACTCCTGTGGTTAATAAACCAAAGCGGATGTATAGCTATAAAAATAAAAATACTGAAACCTAGATTGTCTCCTACTTCGGATACCCTACCTGGCTCCCCCTCTACTGTTGGGCAATGAAAACCGTTGTGCCATTCCCCCGACACTATGAGGAAATCTTGAGTCAACCCCTTATTGGAATCAGGAAGACACTGGATGAGACGAATATTATCGTCCCTTGTCTTCATATAGTACGTCTTACCCCTCAGGTGATGAAGGTTATAGCACCAGTTCACATCGTGGTGAGTCAGTCTCAGCCCCATTTTCTCATTCAAGATATCTACATACCCTAATATCCTAAATACATTCACGGCGCACTGGGTAGGAGCCAGGCGAAAATGCCTAAGGTAATTGAGGGTCACCGGCCTTATAGGGATTCTCATCCCTCCCTCTACGAAAGCAACTATCGGGATCACGATTTCACCCTCTCTCCTCTTAATGTACCACTCCCCTTCTTCACAGTACTTCAAACTCACATTATTGGGTATCCCATAGTCGACAATGAATTTGTTCATCATCTTGTCGGACTCAACCAACTTCTTAAACTTACCCATTCCCCAAGGACGACTGAAAGTTCCAAAAGAAGAAAAGGAGAAGTAGAATCAAGGAAATTTGGGGTCACTGGAAGAAGAAGACTTACAGAAATATGACGATTCTCTTCAAGTAGTGTGCAAGTTGAACTAGACTCAAGTCATACGCATCAATGATTGTAAGCGCGAAAATGAGGAAACCAGGCGGTTCAAACAGGTACTTATACTCCCCCTTAGGTTCCCTAAATGTAACTGCCTGCCCATAAAAGCAGGAGATCCCCACCGAACGATTACCATCACACCGTTGAAAGTGAGAAACGTGGTGCCGCCAAAATTTAATGTGGGCACACATTAAGTCTTGAAACGCAAAAAACGCGCATCGAGCAGTCGAAAAGTCACCAGCATTAGCACAAACCGAAGTGGGGCAATTTGCCTAGGAGGGCCCGTGGGTATCAAAACCCTCCTCCCTGTCCGGGGGAACGTGCAGCAGGGTTTTGAGGGGCTATTGTGGGGCCCGTGGGCCTGACAGCCACAGCCCATCGCGTAGTAGGCCCAAGGCCAGTGCCGAGGAAGACTGACCAGCCAAGGCTAAGTTGGAGAAAGCCTCTTTTTTGACCCACGCTGAGGACCTCTTCGTCCTCAGCATACTAAGGATAATTTTTGGGAGGGGACAAGCCCAGAGCAAGCTGTCACAATCACACTTAATGTATTCACCTAACCCCTCTAGCCGCATTAATGGGGATATAACCCCTTAGCAGGGTAACGTTGATCAGAATGAACCACTTGAGTACCGATAAGGCCTCTGATGGGACAGACGGCCAGAAGAGAGGCGAATGGATGATCAACAGATGGAAGAAGGAGATAGGAAGATGAAGACTATATAAGAAAAGCAAGTAAAGTAAAAAAGAAAGGTGGGAAAGAAGGAGAAGAAAAGGGGCTCCTCGGCCACGGGCCGAGGAGCATCCCCCCAGTTGTAAATAAACTCTAAGTATTTTCTTTTATAAAAGAGAGTTCATACTTGATGAACGACGGCCAGTGCCTAAACCTTTAACCCACTCTCTACAAATTTATTGTTTGGCCTTGTTGGGCTGGAAACCCATTCATACTCAGGGTCAAACGCAAATTGAGTCCCTACAATAATAATTCAACCTTATTTTTGAGTTGTGATGGTTTGACACTAAAAATATGTAAACACAATATTTTAGCTGTAATATAATGTTTTTTTTTAGTAATAGCTCAATTGTTTGAAATTTCCCTCTACCAACAATTGAAGGGCATTAATTTTTTTTTTTAATAGAAAAGGATTTCATGTTATTAATTCTTTTTTTCTTAATAATTTTTTAATGGGAATTATTTATGAATTTATTTATAATCTTAAGAAATAGTCACTTAGTAAAAAAATGCAATTTGAAAATCAATAGGAGAGTGACTCTATTTTTTAGGCAATGTTTTTGTAGGAGTAAGAATTGTATTCTACCAGATTATCCTTTAGTTTTGTCTTTACTTAAACATAGCGGTGTAGAGACATTTTTAAACCAAAAAAATGAGGATCCCAAACAGAAGAAACTCCTTAAATAATAGTATAAAAAAAACGTTTTCCAATGTTTTTAAAAATGTGTATTCTCAATATGCTTTCAAAAAAATGCTTCCCAAAAAAAAAAAAAAATACATGTTTTCAAAAGAGGAGTTTTAAAAAAGAGAGTGTTTTCTTGAAATAATTCTTACCAAGTCAAATTTTTTTTTTCATTTAATAATAAAATCTTTTCTAAGAAAAATATACTTTTTTCCAAAATATCAAAGTTAAGGTGGTAACTTTTCTCTTCAAGCTTTTCTTAGAATAGATGTAATTTGTGGATTTGTGTTCAAGGCTCATTTTCTTGAGTCTTTGAACATCCTATAGGCTTACATTGTCTCTAAAAATTCTTTGCACTAATAAGTTTCTTTTTGTCATCTTTTTGCATGAATAAAAAACGAGAAATTGGTAGATGACAACAAGGTGCTATTCTTCCAACCACCCTCTTTGTATTTATTTTGTATAGTTATAGTATTCACATGCGAATTATGTAATAAATAGATATTCACATACTATTGTATAGCGTATTCATATGCTCTTCCTGTCATATGTTACTTATGTACATATATTACATGTTTTGATTGTATATATTGTTGGAGTTACTATTCACACATAAATATTTACTCAAATGTATATATATGTATATTGTTTACAAAAAACTTTTCAAAAAAAAAAAAAAAATCAAAATGCCAAGTATTATATTTCTTCATAAAAAGTTAGTGATGGAGTAAATTAAAATGAGGTACTATCTTTGGATAGGCATTGTAGGGAACCTAACACCTTTCCCACGCGTAGACAAACTTCCGAGTCCACGATTTTTGGTTCAAAAACTTTTGGTTTACCTTAATTAATGAACCCTTAAAATTTGGTTTAGTTAATTTGGTAACTTAAAATAAATTAGACATCTAGGTGACCAATCACACCTAATATAAAACTAATGGTTGGTGGCAACTCTTGAAATAAAAATAAGAAAAAGAGACTCAAATATACACACCCCACCTTAGATACACAAGCACACAAGAGTCATGTTGCCAAGGACCCAATGAGCAACAAAACCTAAGGACCCACCACCTTCTAAGAGGAGGATGAGACGAAATTAGGGGTGCGTCCATAATAAGCATTCACCTTATAAGAGCATCCGCATTGGGCTTGCTTTATGCCAAATTTTGGCATACAAGCCCAAAAAACCCCAGCAACGGGAATGTCATATGCTAAAATGCTAAAAAAAAATTTGAGATATAGCTACAGTACCATCTCAAATGTAAGATGGTACTGTAGTTGAATTGCATAAATTTTTTTTTTTTAATACTCTCATTTGTCTCTCCTCTCTCATTTTAACCCAGTAATTTCTCTCTCCTCTCTCATTTTTTCTCTTTCTTTTCTCTCTCTTTCTTTCTGCTCTCTGATTCTTCACTCTCTAGATCATTTACCGATAATATCTTCACTCTCTCCGGCAACTCTTTAGATCAGCGTTAGGTTTCTAGATCGATGGTGGGTCTCTAGATCGGTGGTGGGTGGGTCTTCGTTTTTTTCCTTCTCTAGCAACTCTCTCTCTCTCTTTCATTTTTCCTTCTCCGCGTGGGTCAACAAAATCAACTTCCTTCAAGCTTTCCAGCGGCGAATCCACTTTCTTGCTTCGGCGGTGGTGGGTCTGATTTTTTACTATGGGTTGCTCTGTTTTTTTTTTTTTTTTTTTTTTTTGTGGTGTTGATGGGCGGAGAGGGTGGTGGTGGTGGTGTTGGTTGTTTTTTGACTGTGGGTTGCAAGGTTTGCTTTTGACTGTTTGGTGTGTGAGACAAAAATATTGTGGGTTTTTTTGTTTCTATTTTGGTTTGGGTGTTGGGAGAAATTCTTGATATAATCGAAAATTTGTGTGAATTAATGTGAGTTGATTGATTTAGATTTGAGGGAATGAACCCAATTTTTGTGAATCGTTTGTGTGTGTGTGTGTTGGCTCGATTGATTTGGAAATGGAGTCCGATTTTTTTGAATCGGTGTGGATCATGGCGAGTCGTGGTGGCTCTGGGGCTGAGGATCGTGGTGGATCGGTGGGTTTGGAGTTCTGGGTTAATTTATGGGTTTGATTTGGATTTTAATTTTGTTAATCTATGGGTTTCTAGGTTTCAAAGCCCATGAGTTTTGGCTGGTGTTTCTGGGGTTTCAAGAAAACAACAGTTTGGGTATGTTCTTCGTGGTAGTGGTAGTAGCAGGTGGTTGTAGAGGTTATTTGGGTAATGGGTTTTTGCTTTTATTTGGGTTTTAGGGTATATTATTTTATGGTGTAAAAATATTATTTTAATAAGTAGAATAGGAAAATAGAAGTTGGGATGTTGGGTGTATTGAAAAATGGTATGGTATAAGTGATAAAGTAGCTTTTTGGGATTGTAAAATAAGATGAGATATGAGATCCGGATGCGGATGCGGATGCTCTAAGTAGTATAAAAAACAACAACATCTCTATATTTTTGGTACCAATCAAAGCAATGAGTAAGTGACCAAAAAATATGCTCCAATCTATTTTCTTCATCGGTTATAAAATGCATATTGGAATCTAGAGTTCTCTTCTTTTGCAACTTTGCATTCTTCCTCCTCATTTTCACATAAAGATTACGAATGTCCCTTTGAAAAAATGGAAGTTATCCATGTTTCAAATGCCTCTCAAGTTCCATAACACACATTACCTCTCTAATTGAAAGTCTAGCTTTCAATAAGAAAATGTGTTTTTCATCATCTATAGTGGTAACTCGATTGGAATAAATCGCACTTTTGAAGGGGAGAACAAATCATGATTGTGGTCGACAACAAACTTAGTGACATGCCATTCTCGAGGAAAAATATCAAATGACTTTTGCAAAATGATACTTAGATGAGCTTTATATCCACATTTTAAAAACTTCCTATTTCGTTGCTCCCTAGATGGATCCACTATTTTTAGTGGTTGTTTATCTCGTCGGTGACAAAAGAAATCACATCTTACTATTTCTCCTTTTTTTTTTTCTCAGTACAACCTTTTTAAATTGTAAAACCATATTGATTTGCATAATTTCTATAGAAAATGAAAGCTTCTTCTTCACTAGAAAAATATTGACCAACAAAAGGCTCAAACTCATTTTCTATTGAATTTATATCTTCATGTTCTTCAATAACTCCCATTTCATCTATTGGACAATTATTTCATTTCCACAAGTATTATTATTTTTTCCATCATTTAGAAGCTCATTTAATTCAACACAATTCTTTGAAACACTTCCATGTACCTCACTTGCAATCAAATCATCATCAACTTCTGCTATATTAAAACAAAAATTAAAAAAAAAAAAAAATCAACATCATATTATATGATATATGAATTATATATTACAAATAAAATGAAAATAATAATACCTTCTTGAGACAATTCATTTAAGTCAAAACAATTAATTAGAACAAATTGACAAGTCTCACTTGCATTACATTGTCATCCATTGGTGTTATATTAAAAAAAGAGTTTAAAATATAAACATCTTATTCTATGATAAATGATATGTTAACTTACAAGTAAAATAAAATAATAATACCTTCTTGAAGGGTTCATTTAAGTTAAAACAATTTTTTGGAGTAAAGTAGTGAGTCTCACTTGCAACTACATTCTCATCCATTGGTGCTATACTACATGTATTAGAAATAAAAATTAATATCATATTAATTTTGGCGCTATATTAAAACAAGAGTTTAAAAATATCCTATGATAAATGAAATGTAATATCACAAATAAAATAAAATTATAATACCTTCTTGAAGTGGTTCATTTAAGTCAAAGCAATCTTTTGGAGCAAAGTATTAAGTCTCACTTGCAACTACATTCCCATCCATTGGTGCTACAATATAAATGTATCAAAAATAAAAATTAACATCATATTAATTTTAACTTATCTTTAAATATGACTATGAATCAAATAAAATACAATAGTGGTACCTTGTTTAATAATTTCTTAATCCTTCATTGACATTTCTTCCTTCCTTATTCTCTTTAATATTGGAAAAGGGGAAGAAATTGAGTTTTTTTTATTTTTGAAATAGTGGTAAAGTGAAGGAAAGTGAATAGTAAAATATTAGTAAAATAAGATTTGGTAGGAAATAAAATGTGAAATTGAGGGAAATGTGTTAAGAGGACAATTTTGTCCCGAGAAGGAAAATGCCCCCTGGCCAGCCGTGTCTTCTTTAAGAGGGCAATTTTGTCTTTTTCTTTTCGCCAACTATGTGATACTTTTTCACGCTAACCATGTGATACTTTTTTCTTTCTTATATATATATATATATATATTGGTAAAGTGAAGGAAAGTGAATAGTAAAATAAGATTTGGTAGGAAAGAAAAGGTGAAATTGAGAGAAATGTGTTAAGAGGACAATTTTGTCCTAAGAAGGAAAATGCCCCCTGGCCAGCCGTGTCTTCTTTAATAAGGCAATTTTGTCCTTTTCTTTTCGCCAACTATGTGATACTTTTTCACGCTAACCATGTGACCATTTAAGAATCTTTTATGAAAAAATGAAAAAAAAATTTACTAGTCTCTTGTGGTTTTTAGTTCTGTAAAAACTGTGTTGTGAATTGTCTAGAAAGACATCCTACTAGCAAAAAAAAAAAATGCATCCACGAAAGCTCTCTAGAGAGGAAGAAGCTGAACTGGCCTGGAGCAATAAAAAGGTTAAAGATATCAATCATGCGGAGTTTAACAGCAGATCTCGGGTAAGCTCACCCTCGTCGGGTAACCAAGCTCCTAAGTTCATTGTCAAAACATCCTTCAAGGATAAGCTTGTGGGGGAAATACCAAGAGCTTTTGCACAAGCGTTCGACTTGACTGACCACATGGATGAGGACGTGGATTCCGACGATGAGAATGGTGAGGCCTCCACCTCTATCCATGAGGGGCAATTGAAAATCAAACTATCTAAGGAAACAAAGTGGCGTACAAGAGGTCCCTGGTCAAAGGCCATCATTGTTAAGCTAGTTGGGAGAACAGTGGGTCTTAGCTATATGCGAAGCAAGTTGAACCAACTATGGAGACCTGAAGGGAGGATGGATTGTATTGACCTTGGCTATGGTTTCTTCTTAGTCAGATTATACTCCAAGGAAGATCTATAGATGGTGATTAAGAGGGGCCCATGGTTTGTAGGAGACCACTTCCTCTCCTTGAGACCGTGGGAGCCATTCTTCAAGCCATTGGCGGCAAATGTTTCTTTAATCGCAGTTTGGATCAGACTTAATGAGCTCCCCATCGAGCTATATGAAATATAGGTGCTTAAGGAAATCGGTGAATATATTGGCAAGGTATTAAGGATTGATTCTCATACGGCCATGGAGGCGTGTGGCAAATACGCTAGGCTATATGTCCAGATTGATATCAACAGGCCCCTAATCAACTCCATTCTTATCAACCATTTTGAGCAAGTGGTAACATACGAGGGTATCCAAAGATTGTGTTTTTCGTGTGGCAGAATAGGGCATAAGGTTGATGCTTGTCCTTACACTATCTAAAAGGAGAAGGGACCATTAGCACCGACGGAGGAAGTTCAAGAGAGCCAGGCAAATGGTGCCGGTGACGGAAATGCAGAACACCAGAAGATGTATGATGTTGACACGCATAATGCATGACAATATGGTCCTTGGATGATTGTGAGTAGGAGAAGATATGGACAGAAAGGGATAAGGACAGGTCATGGTACGGGGAATGGTACTGAGGGTGCTAGCAGCCAGACTTGGACTCCTCCATTCCACTTGACTCCAGAATTTGCGGAGCGAACATATTTACCAGTTGGTGGTCCTTCATCTAGCAAAAGCGTGCCACGTAAAATCTCTAATCCTAAGGCTGGGGCCGTGACCAAGAATGGGGGGAAAATGTGGGCTTCTAAAACCTCAGGCTCACTTAATCTTTAAAAATGACTATGAATCAAATAAAATACAATAGCGGTACCTTGTTTAATAATTTCTTAATCCTTCATTGACATTTCTTCCTTCCTTATTTTCTTTGATATTGGAAAAGGGGAAGAAATTGAGCTTTTTTTTTTTTTTTTTTTTTTTTTTATATTAAATATTGGTAAAATATATATATATATATTGGTAAAGTGAAGGAAAGTGAATAGTAAAATAAGATTTGGTAGGAAATAAAAGGTGAAATTGAGGGAAATGTGTTAAGAGGACAATTTTGTCCTTTTTTTTCGCCAACTATGTGATACTTTTTCACGCTAACCATGTGACCATTTAAGAATCTTTTATGAAAAAATGAAAAAAAAATTTACTAGTCTCTTGTGGTTTTTAGTTCTGTAAAAACTGTGTTGTGAATTGTCTAGAAAGACATCCTAGTAGCAAAAAAAATGCATCCACGAAAGCTCTCTAGAGAGGAAGAAGCTGAACTGGCCCGGAGCAATAAAAAGGTTAAAGATATCAATCATGCGGAGTTTAACAGCAGATCTCGGGCAAGCTCACCCTCGTCGAGTAACCAAGCTCCTGAGTTCACTGTTAAAACATCCTTCAAGGATAAGCTTGTGGGGGAAATACCAAGAGCTTTTGCACAAGCGTTCGACTTGACTGATCACATGGATGAGGACGTGGATACCGATGATGAGAATGGTGAGGCCTCCATCTCCGTCCATGAGGGGCAATTGAAAATCAAACTATCTAAGGAAACAAATCGGCGTACAAGAGGTCCCTAGTCAAAGGCCATCATTGTTAAGCTAGTTGGGAGAACAGTGGGTCTTAGCTATATGCAAAGCAAGTTGAACCAACTATGGAGACCTGAAGGGAGGATGGATTGTATTGACCTTGGCTATGGTTTCTTCTTAGTCAGATTATACTCCAAGGAAGATCTAGAGATGGTGATTAAGAGGGGCCCATGGTTTGTAGGAGACCACTTCCTCTCCTTGAGACCGTGGGAGCCATTCTTCAAGCCATCGACGGCAAATGTTTCTTTAATTGCAGTTTGGATCAGACTTAATGAGCTCCCCATCGAGCTATATGAAACAGAGGTGCTTAAGGAAATCGGTGAATATATTGGCAAGGTATTAAGGATTGATTCTCATACGGCCATGGAGGCGTGTGGCAAATACGCTAGGCTATATGTCCAGATTGATATCAACAGGCCCCTAATCAACTTCATTCTTATCAGCCATTTTGAGCAAGTGGTAACATACGAGGGTATCCAAAGATTGTGTTTTTTGTGTGGCAGAATAGGGCATAAGGTTGATGCTTGTCCTTACACTATCTAAAAGGAGAAGGGACTGTTGGCACCGACGGTGGAAGTTCAAGAGAGCCAGGCAAATGGTGCTGGTGACGAAAATGCAGAACACCGAAAGATGTATGATGTTGACACGCATAATGCATGACAATATGGTCCTTGCATGATTGTGAGTAGGAGAAGATATGGACAGAAAGGGATAAGGACAGGTCATGGTACGAGGAATGGTACTGAGGGTGCTAGCAGCCTGACTTAGACTCCTCCATTCCACTTGACTCCAGAATTTGTGGAGTGAACAAATTTACCAGTTGGTGGTCCTTCATCTAGCAAAAGCGTGCCACGTAAAATCTCCAATCCTAAGGCTGGGGCCGTGACCAAGAATGGGGGGAAAATGTGGGCTTCTAAAACCTCAAGCTCACTTAATCTTTAAAAATGACTATGAATCAAATAAAATACAATAGTGGTACCTTGTTTAATAATTTCTTAATCCTTCATTGACATTTCTTCCTTCCTTATTTTCTTTGATATTGGAAAAGGGGAAGAAATTGAGCTTTTTTTTTTTTTTTTTTTTTTTATGTGTTAAGAGGACAATTTTGTCCCAAGAAGGAAAATGCCCCCTGGCTAGCCGTGTCTTCTTTAAGAGGGCAACTTTGTCCTTTTCTTTTCGCCAACTATGTGATACTTTTTCTCACTAACCATGTGATACTTTTTTTTTATTGGTAAAGTGAAGGAAAGTGAATAGTAAAATAAGATTTGGTAGGAAATAAAAGGTGAAATTAAGGGAAATGTGTTAAGAGGACAATTTTGTCCCAAGAAGGAAAATGCCCCCTAGCTAGCCATGTCTTCTTTAATGGGGCAACTATGAACAGGTTGCCTTTTGAAAGCACTAAAGATGTTGTTTTTAGTAAGAAGCAGGATATAAGCCCAGGCCTATCTCACCGAGTACACAAATCCTATCCCTCCTTTGTGAAGGACAAGAAGACAGTTGCAAGGAACTTAGCTTCTGATACACCCTCCAAGAGCGCCGCCACCTCTTGCTTGGAAGGCCTAGCTAGGAAACTCACCACCCTTTCTCCCACCTCACCCCCTTCACCTTGCTTTGACCCCAAGTAGTTTGCTAGCACCACCTTCAAATTCTCAGTGACGACCAATGCCGAGAACGGGAAAAATGTTGGAAATAAGAGTGATCGAAGAATCGGTGCTCATCACGTTGGAGAAAAGAGAATCTTTTCTACTAGTGATGCTCCTAGTTACTCACACGAGGAGAGATATGAAGGGAACTAGGAAATTAGTCCTCAAGCCAATGTGGGAGCCCAATTCCCAACCCAATACTTGGACAGTGAAGGCGAGAAGCTTGCTGAAGATCAGATGGTCTTCGATGAGGGAAGTGGAGCCTTTCCCTTCCACTAATGTGTGCTCTAAGGCCTTCTACCTCCAGTTTATCATGAATATCATTATTTGGAACAATAAAGGTGCTCTGAAGCCTAACTTTCAAGGCCATATTCGCGATCTAGTTCAGGAGCATGATCCGGCCATCCTCGTGGTTATGGAGACTAAATTGGGGGGTGATAGATCTAAGGCGATTATTAATAAGTTGCATAAATTGTCGTGGATCATGGCTGGAGACTTCAGTGAGCCTTTAATTGATGAGGATAAATTTGGAGGCAAAGGTGTGAACTTTAAACAATATCTGGCTTTCAAGGAGTGCCTTGATGGATGCAATATGGTTGATATGGGATTTTCTGGTCCTAGATATACTTGGACTAACAATAGAGATATCAGTAATTTAATACTGGAAAGAATAAACAGATTCTTCATGAACCCAAAATGGTGTATCCTTTACCCGAATGCCAGAGTAACTCGTCTCCCTAGGTGTCACTCCGATCACTGTCCTGTCCTCATGGAAGCTTTACCAGTCAGTTTAGTGAAGTTCACTAGGCCTTTCAGATTCCAAGAGTTTTGGCTTTCCAATATCTCCTTTCCCACCATTGTTTCTAAGGCTTGGAATGGGAACAGGGAATTGGCAAAGTCTATTGATTGTTTTTCGTAGGATGCAATAGCATGGAATAGAAACCACTTTGGCAACATCCATCAGAAAAAAAAAAGGAGGATTTTGGCTAGAATTTATGGTACCCAGAAGGCTCTGTCCAACAACCCGAGCACCTCCCTTATCAATCTTGAGAACCAATTGCAACAAGAGCTAGGGGCTATTTTGGACCAAGAACATGATCTCTGGATGTTGAAGTCTAGACTGAACTAGATGATCTAAGGGGATATGAACACATTTTTTATCATGTATCTACCCTTGGCCGGAGGAAAAAGAATCACATTGCGGCAGTTAAAGATGAAATGGAGGCATGGCTTATTGAGGAAAGGGAGGTAATGGAGTATTTTAGGAAAGGGTTCAATGCCTTGTACACCACCACTCAAATGGTGGTCTCTTGGAACCCTCCTTGCTTGGACCAGTGGCAAGTGCGACTTTCAGAGGAAGAGAAGCAATCTCTAGATGTTGTGGTCTCCACTGAAGAAATTAAGGAGGCTCTTTGGTCTTTGAAACCTTATTAGGCCCTGAGGCCAGATGGGCTGCATGCTGGGTTTTTCCAAAGATTTTGGCTCATTGTGGGGGATTCAGTGAGGAAGAAAGTCAAAAAAGTCTCCATTGAAAGGAAAGTTCCCGAATACCTCAACAAGACTCATATTGTCCTCATCCCTAAGATACAAGGTCCGGAAACTATTGGGAACTACAGACCAATCAGTTTATGCAACTCAGTTTATAAGATCATCACCAAGATTATAGTTGCCAGGATTAGACCGCACTTGGACACTCTTGTCTCTCCATACCAAGCTGCTTTTGTTCCAGTTAGGAGAGATGTTGATAATGCAATCATTGTCAAGAATTAATTCACACAATTGGGAGAGCCAAAGGAAATAATGGGGTCATGGCCATCAAGATCGATTTAGAAAAAGCTTATGACAAGATTGAGTGGAGCTTTATTAAGGAGATGCTCACTCACTTTAATTTTCTGAATAACCTCATTAAGCTAATCATGAGCTGTATTACCTCAGTGTCCACCTCCCTTCTTTTTAATGGTGGTAGTCTTGACTCCTTTTTTCCCTTAAGAGGTATTAGGCAAGGCAATCCCCTCTCCCCTTACATTTTCATCCTTTGCATGGAATTCTTGGGTCATTTGATTGAGGGAAAATGTGCTGCCAAGTTATGGACCCCTGATAAAGCCTCTCGAAGTGGTCTGGCCTTCTCGCACCTATTTTTTTGCTGATGATTTGGTTCTCTTTGCCAATGCGAACCTAGAAAATTGTGCTGCCATCAATTCTGTTCTTCATGAATTTTGTGCAAAATATAGGCAAAAAGTAAGTGAAGCTAAGTCCCGTGTTTTCTTTTCTCCTAATGTCGACCCTAATCAGAGAGAAGCATTAACTAGCATGCTGGGTTTTAACTCAACTACCAACCTCAGCAAGTACTTGGGATTTCCTATAAAGCACTCGGGAAGGCAGAGGCACGACCTTGGTTTCATTTTAGATAGGGTAAAGAAGAAACTTGCTAGTTGGAAGGCCAATTTGGTCTCCATGGCGGGCAGAATGGTCCTTGTTCAAGCTTCATCCTCAGCCATTCCTAGCTATGTTATGTAGAATAATTTTTTACCCAATAAAATTCTCAAAGGCATAGATAGAGTCATCAAGAACTTTCTTTAGGGGTCCTCAGATCATACAAGGAAAATGCATTGGGTCAACTGGAATGAAGTGACCAAGCCCAAGGAGTCAGGCGATTTGGGTCTCCAATCTGCAAAAGGAAGAAACACAACACTCCTAGCTAAGCTCAACTGGCGATTCCACATCGAAAAGGAATCACAATGGGCCAAAGTCCTTAGATTCAAGTACTGCTCTAGGCAGCGGTTTAATTCTAGAAATGAGTCAAAACTTCCAAGTTCATCTACCTGGAAAGGATTGAAGAAAGGCGAATTCTTCTTCAAAGAAGGGATTAAGTTGGTGCTAGGGCATAAGAGCAATCTTAACTTCTGGTTGAACTGCTGGTGAAATAGTGGTCCCATCAGATTGAGTTTTCAAGGCCCTCTTCCTCAAGGTTCGGCCAACCTCACTTTGAAGGACCTATGTGCTCCATTTGGTTGGAATTGGTCTGCCACTCCCTTTGAGTTTCCCCCAAAGATTAAAGTTGACATTCAAGATGTTCCATTACTAGTAGTCGCTAGAAGCAGTGACAAATTGGCTTGGAAGTTTTCTACTAAGGGAAGTTTTGATATGAAGAGTGCTTATCTCTTAGCCACAAGTCTGATGGAAGCTAAGTCCTTCTCAAGTTCATGGATTTGGAAGCTTCAAACTTTGCCTAGGATCCAAATGTTCATTTGGAGGTGCATGCATAACAGCATTGGGGTTAAGGAGTGCTTAGCCAATAGAGGTATTCCTTTAGACACTTCCTGCCCCTTGTGCCATGACCATGTTGAGTCTATTTCCCATGCCCTTCGAGATTGTCGTGTAGTTAAACTTTTGTGGCACTAGTTGGGCTTTCACAACTCCAGCTCCATTTTCTTCTCTCAAGACATTAAAACTTGGTTGACTTCTAATGCTAGTTCAAGGTCCACTCATAATGTCAAAGGAGTTCCCTGGCACTTCCTTTTTCCTTTTGCCATCTGGTTAATATGGAAGCAATAGAATTAGGTTGTCTTCAATAATAAGGGAGGCAATCCAAACCTTGTGAAGGTGATAGCTATGCAAGTAACGGAGTATGTGCTCTGTGTTACTCAGCCAAGGTGCAGCAACCGCATGACAATCAAACAAGTCAGATGGGAAAAGCCAAGTTCGGGTTGGGTGAAGCTCAATATCGATGGGTCTTTTGATGCTTCTTCAGGTTCTACTAGTGGAGGAGGTCTGATTAGAGATGACTGGGGCAAGTGGGTTATGGGCTTCACTAGAAAAATTGGCAAAGCGAACAGTTTCATAGCTGAAATCTGGGCCCTTTGCAATGGTCTTCTCTTGTGTAACCAACTAAACTTGAATGCTATTATGGTTGAGCTTGATGCCAAGGCACTAGTTGATGCTCTCAACAACCCCTTTTATGTAAACTCTATTATTTCCTCGCTTTTTGACGATTACAGGCGATTAGCTGCACAGATCCCCTATCTAAGCATCAAGCATATCTATCGTGAGGCCAATAGGTGTGCTGATCGCTTAGCTAACTTAGGCAGTTGACAATCTTTAGATTTCTTTTCCTACCCTTGTCCGCCTGTGGACTTAAATCCCTTTGTTGCGGCTAATTGCCAAGGGATGTACTTTAACAAGCTTTGCCCAATTCTTTTGCTTTCCCGTTAGTTCTTCTTAATGATAATTCTAGGTTACCCAAAAAAAAAATATTACTATTTTGACAGCTCACAGGACACACGTTAACTGCAAAATAATGCTGGTGAATTTGATATTTTTGCCGCCGCCACACCACTTTGCAGGAAAAAACGAGTCCGAGCAACTAATCCCCAAGACCAAGAGTATTTAATTACAGACACTGCTGAATTCTGCTCCATTTTTCAGTAGCTTCCAAAAGACAATTTTGTCTAATTCTTTCATGCCAGCTCTAAGTACTTTTTCTCTCATTTATTGAAGTTTTTATTAATGTAGGACCCGCATAGGCAAGCCTTAACAAGCACGTTGCCTATTTTTTTTATCATGGTCAAAGTCCTATTTGGACCGAAAAGGCCCGCTAAATTAAAAAAACAAAATAATGCTGGTGAATTTGATATTTTTGCCGCCACCACCACCACTTTTGCAGAGTAGGTGAGAGTTTGGATAGTAGAATGAAATTTTCAGTTTGACGTTCTGTGTGAGTTTTATATACTGTTTATAAGACCCGTATTTACGATTTTTTTAAAAAAATTGGATCATATAATATTATTTATATATTTAAAAATTATTTTATTAAAATATTTTTTATTTTCTAAAATCAAGTCCTGGATAACAATCAATCCTAAGGGTATTTAATTACAGACACCGCTAAATTCTGCTCCAATTTTCAGTAGCCATCACAGGTAGTTCATTCACTTACCACTTTGCAAAAGCAAAAAGCCCTTTCCCTCTTCCAAACTCTCTCAAAACGAAACGCCTTTCTAGCACAAACCCAAAAACTACTCTGCATTCTTCCTTCAAAACCTTCAAACCCATTTGCCAAGAAACCATCCGATCCTCCCTCTCCCACTCTCTCTCTTGCCAAAGTAGTAGTGATGACTAACAGAGCTTGTTAGTTAGCTTGAATTCTTTGGCGCTCAAAATTTAAAAAAAAAAAAAAAATGGCTCTCGAAGATGAGCAAGACGCCAACACTTTGCAATGGGAAGTGTCAGTAACGTTGTCGTCCAACCAACCCGTCATCGGCTCCGAAATCTTTACCACTGAAACCAAACTTGTCAATTCATATCATACAATTGGCTCTCTCCCACCGCCACCGCATTCTTTCGTTTACACCTGGTTCCTCCTCTTCTCTTGTTCCAATTTTATCTTCTTCTTTCGATCTTTTCCTCCTTTGTTTTCTTTATCTCTTATAATTTCATTAAAAAACATGTGCTTATATGTTTACATGTTCCTTTATGCGTAACTCTCTGTTTGGTTGCGGAGGCAAAAATAAATAAATAAATAAAGAAAAAGGAAGTGAAATATTGAAAGACTAGTAAGCGGTATTAGACAGACTTGAGTGGATTCTTGAAACCAAATGGACCATCAACACTTTTTGTTTGTTTGTTTGTCTGTTTTTGTTTTGTTTTGTTTAGTTCCATTGCCTGTAAGATGGTTCAATCTCTTAGACATTGAGTTCTGTTTGGTAATTGAGAAAACTTTGACAACAAACCAAAATGAAAATTTGGGCTGTCCCCATTTTTGGTTTTAGGAAAACAATTTGGGCTGACGTGGGTAGACTTTTGATTTCTTCTTCTTCTTCTTCTTCTTCTTTTCATGATTCAATGTTGAAATTAAGCAATAAGAAGCATAATGTACAAGAAAAATGGACATTTGTTTTGAAGAACAAAATAACATGGTAGCATAGCCATATAAAGGCTTTGTTGTATGGATATTGTCCTCAAATCAGTAAAGTGTGAAAAAGGGACTTTCTTTATCATCACTCTCTCATTTCTATCTTTAATTTCTGGAATTGCGGTATGGTGTTTGTCAATGCTATCAATCGGATTTTAGTATGGAGGGAAGCAAAAAAAAAAAAAAAAAAAAATTCTTCTTCTTCTTCTTTTCATGATTCAATGTTGAAATTAAGCAATAAGAAGCATAATGTACAAGAAAAATGGACATTTGTTTTGAAGAACAAAATAACATGGTAGCATAGCCATATAAAGGCTTTGTTGTATGGATATTGTCCTCAAATCAGTAAAGTGTGAAAAAGGGACTTTCTTTATCATCACTCTCTCATTTCTATCTTTAATTTCTGGAATTGCGGTATGGTGTTTGTCAATGCTATCAATCGGATTTTAGTATGGAGGGAAGCAAAAAAAAAAAAAAAAAAAAAACTGTAACAAATTCAGTGTTAAGTTTCATGGACTGCAACCAATCATTGCTTCATTTTTCAGTGTTAAATAACATTCTTTTCCTCGCACCAAAAGGTTCCTTTGAAGGTAGTATTTTTTGTCTGTGTTAAAACGCATGTGTTGACACTGAAGTTTTTGTATTAAAAGAGGCTGTACGGTAGATGGTACAGTAGCATTGGTTTTTAGTTCATTAGTTGAATGATGCATGGTGGTCTTTCAATTATAGTAACTAGTGAGTGCCAAAACTTAAATTTTTAAATTCTTACATATGTATAGGTATCGACATAGCATTCCTTGTTCTGTACACCATCATAAATTGGCTACTGTTCAGTGCACCTCTTGTGACAAATTGAATGCATCAATTGAGAAAAGCTACCATTGCTCTTCAAAGTGCTTCTCAGATGCATGGAATAAACATAAGAAATATCATCATTGGGCAGCTCATGCTGCTAGAAATAATTCAACTGGCAATCAGCAAGATGTTAAGAAACTCAGGAGTTCTGGCTCTTGGCCAAACTTAATTGATGGCTCAGTACTTGATGAGAATGCAATAATGGTGGAAGAAGATAACATATGGATTAAGGTGGGCTCCTCAAATACTTATGTACCCACACTGTATGATTGTGATTTTAGATTGAGGCTCCATTCTGCAGCGGTAGACTCTTCACTGGGTACTCATTTGTCTCTAGATAATATTGTAGTGACTGATCCTGTGATTAAACCTTCTCATCCTCCTCGAAAAATGATCCATCTGCAGAACACTTTGAACTCGAACCTTAAAGCCCAATCTTCTAATGATGTAGTTTTTAGTGTGCTGACCTATAATATCCTTGCTGATTCGTTGTCAATTAATGCTCTTGGTTACTGCCCAAAATGGGCTCTTGCATGGGAATACCGTCAAGAGAATTTGCTCGAAGAGATCATTAAATATGATGCAGATATACTTTGTCTTCAGGAGGTAATTTTTTTTAACCTGTGTATCTGCATATGTTTTCTGGAATATTTAATATGAAAAATGAATCTAGTGTGCCTGGTAGGCTGGTAGCATACTGCCTTTTTTTCTTTATATATTGTTCCTTGTTTATGTGCAGGTACAGTGTGACCATTTTGAAAATTTCTTTGAGCCTGAGCTGAAAATACTTGGATACTCAGTTATGTACAAGAAAAAAACTGGAGCCGGGGTATGGTTGAAATCTGACTTGATTACATTCATTCATTTGTGTAGGACATTTGTACTAAACATAAATCTGTTGGAAGGTTGGATGATTTATAATCTGAAGAAGAGGTCTATTTGGGTGTTCTTAAAATGATTAATTTGTGGCAACTTTGAAATAGCAACCCAATTAACTGTCTAAATTTGGGAGCAAACGTACTTTTGTATGTGCCATACATGTTTCTAGAACGTAAGTAGTTCATTTCACATAAACCGGTTTTTTCTTAACATCCATATATTAGCTATATGTCAGAGACAAAGAACAGAGGCTAGCTTTGTTTCTTTTTAGTTGATGAGGGAGGTTGTTTATGCACTGATACAAATTGAAGAACTGTAACCATAAGTTGACAATTTGCAGATACAATTCTCATCAATTACATTTGTAAAATCAACAAAAATATGTGTGTATATCTATCTATCTATCTATCTATCTATATCTATATCTATATCTATATCTATATCTATATATATATATAGATATATTATTTGTAGAAGAGCTATAAGTAAAGCTTTGAAATTTGGAAAGTTTGACAAAATTTAACTTGTTAGGGCAAGATTGGAGGGCAGTTGCCTGAAGAAGTGCTTCTTGACCCTATTGATTTCTTTGCTTCACATTGTAATTTTGTTGAACAGCATCCCGTGTTGTAGTAGCATGACTTTCTTGTCTTGATTTGTAGATTGATAGTTACTGATGCTTATAGTTTGCGTTTTCTTTCTGTTAATAAAATTGTTAATTACTTGAAAACTTTTCAAGCTGACATTTCTTTTTTCTTATCAATAGAATTCACCATAAGAAGTCTTACCCCCTAATTGATATCAGATATATTTAGTTTATATTATTACAGATATTTTTATTAGTAACTTGTTCTTTGTAATGATCTGATCTTAGGTATATTTAACACATGGAAATTGCTATTTGACAAACCTAACTAAACAACAGTTTAATATTTTAACAAGAAATGTTAAACCCCTATCTACCCTATCTTGACCTAACCCAGTCATAAGTTTAGCTACTTTCAGTTAATTATGATCTTGCTTTCATTTATCCAAACCGTGGCTTAACTGTACATGTATGACAATTAATTCTTGGATTTAAAATTATAGAAGCATGATATTTTTTTTGAAAAAAAAAAAATTTTAAAGTAATAATTCATTGAAAAGTGCGGAAAGCGGGGAAACCCAGCTATATATACAAGACAAACACCGGAAATTTTTTTTTATAGAAAATCTAAGAAATCAAGCAGCAAAGTAAAAGCAAAGCAATCAGTTGCAGCCATCTAGTCCAAAAGCAATAGCTTGAAATTATAAAGTGAAAAAACTTGATCTTCAATGATTCAAAAGTGTGGGCATTTGTCTCTCACCTTAAGCACCATATGAGGTTGGAATGGAGTGAGTAGTAAATGATCATGGGTGTAAGAAATTTAATGAAATTCAGCCCTTGCTGAGAAATGGCAAGGAATTCTATCCTTAATCAATTCCAAGGCTAAACTCTAAAAAGATTCTGAACACTTCACTTTGATTGCATTGATGATTAGTTATTAGAAGTTTCTTCTCATTGATGGACATTTGACTTCCCAAACAGTATGCTCTTCTAAAGAATAAGTATGGTGATGCACATTGTAGCATAGTTGCATTTTATGTAAATTTCTGGTTTGTTTACTTTAAATATAAATTTTGAACAGCCTAATTAACCACACCACCTCCCCCCCAAAAAAAAAAAAAAAAAAAAAAACTGTAACAAATTCAGTGTTAAGTTTCATGGACTGCAACCAATCATTGCTTCATTTTTCAGTGTTAAATAACATTCTTTTCCTCGCACCAAAAGGTTCCTTTGAAGGTAGTATTTTTTGTCTGCGTTCAAACGCATGTGTTGACACTGAAGTTTTTGTATTAAAAGAGGCTGTACGGTAGATGGTACAGTAGCATTGGTTTTTAGTTCATTAGTTGAATGATACATGGTGGTCTTTCAATTATAGTAACTAGTGAGTGCCAAAACTTAAAATTTTAAAATCTTACATATGTATAGGTATCGACATAGCATTCCTTGTTCTGTACACCATCATAAATTGGCTACTGTTCAGTGCACCTCTTGTGCAAAATTGAATGCATCAATTGAGAAAAGCTACCATTGCTCTTCAAAGTGCTTCTCAGATGCATGGAATAAACATAAGAAATATCATCATTGGGCAGCTAATGCTGCTAGAAATAACTCAACCGGCAATCAGCAAGATGTTAAGAAACTCAGGAGTTCTGGATCTTGGCCAAACTTAATTGATGGCTCAGTACTTGATGAGAATGCAATAATGGTGGAAGAAGATAACATATGGATTAAAGTGGGCTCCTCGAATACTTATGTACCCACACTGTATGATTGTGATTTTAGATTGAGGCTCCATTCTGCAGCGGTAGACTCTTCACTCGGTACTCATTTGTCTCTAGATAATATTGTAGTGACTGATCCTGTGATTAAACCTTCTCATCCTCCTCGAAAAATGATCCGTCTGCAGAACACTTTGAACTCGAACCTTGAAGCCCAATCTTCTAATGATATAGTTTTTAGTGTGCTGACCTATAATATCCTTGCTGATTCGTTGTCAATTAATGCTCTCAGTTACTGCCCAAAATGGGCTCTTGCATGGGAATACCGTCAAGAGAATTTGCTCGAAGAGATCATTAAATATGATGCAGATATACTTTGTCTTCAGGAGGTAATTTTTTTAACCTGTGTATCTGCATATGTTTTCTGGAATATTTAATATGAAAAATGAATCTAGCGTGCCTGGTAGGCTGGTAGCATACTGCCTTTTTTTCTTTATATATTGTTCCTTGTTTATGTGCAGGTACAGTGTGACCATTTTGAAAATTTCTTTGAGCCTGAGCTGAAAAAACTTGGATACTCAGTTATATACAAGAAAAAAACTGGAGCCGGGGTATGGTTGAAATCTGACTTGATTACATTCATTCATTTGTGTAGGACATTTGTACTAAACATAAATCTGTTGGAAGGTTGGATGATTTATAATCTGAAGAAGAGGTCTATTTGGGTGTTGTTAAAATGATTAATTTGTGTCAACTTTGAAATAGCAACCCAATTAACTGTCTAAATTTGGGAGCAAACGTACTTTTGTATGTGCCATACATGTTTCTAGAACATAAGTAGTTCATTTCACATAAAACCGGTTTTTTCTTAACATCCATATATTAGCTATATGTCAGAGACAAAGAACAGAGGCTAGCTCTGTTTCTTTTTAGTTGATGAGGGAGCTTGTTTATGCACTGATACAAATTGAAGAACTGTAACCATAAGTTGACAATTTGCAGATAAAATTCTCATCAATTACATTCGTAAAATCAACAAAAATATGTGTGTGTATCTATCTATCTATCTATCTATATCTATATCTATATCTATATTTATATATATATTATTTGTAGAAGAGCTATAAGTAAAGCTTTGAAATTTGGGAAGTTTGACAAAATTTAACTTGTTAGGGCAAGATTGGAGGACAGTTGCCTGAAGAAGTGCTTCTTGACCCCTATTGATTTCTTTGCTTCACATTATAATTTTGTTGAACAGTATCCAGTGTTGTAGTAGCATGACTTTCTTGTCATGATTCGTAGATTGATAGTTACTGATGCTTATAGTTTGCGTTTTCTTTCTGTTAATAAAATTGTTAATTACTTGAAAACTTTTCAAGCTAACATTTCTTTTTTCTTATCAATAGAATTCACCATAAGAAGTCTTACCCCCTAATTGATATCAGATATATTTAGTTTATATTATTACAGATATTTTCATTAGTAACTTGTTCTTTGTAATGATCTGATCTTAGGTATATTTAACACATGGAAATTGCTATTTGACAAACCTAACTAAACAACAGTTTAATATTTTAACAAGAAATGTTAAACCCCTATCTTGACCTAACCCAGTCATAAGTTTAGCTACTTTCAGTTAATTATGATCTTGCTTTCATTTATCCAAACTGTGGCTTAACTGTACATGTATGACAATTAATTCTTGGATTTAGAATTATAGAAGCATGATATTTTTTTGAAAAAAAAAAATTATAAAGTAATAATTCATTGAAAAGTGCGGAAAGCGGGGAAACCCAGCTATATATACAAGACAAACACTGGAAATTTTTTTATAGAAAATCTAAGAAATCAAGCAGCAAAGTAAAAGCAAAGCAATCAGTTGCAGCCATCTAGTCCAAAAGCAATAGCTTGAAATTATACAGTGAAAAAACTTGATCCTCAATGATTCAAAAGTGTGGGCATTTCTCTCTCACCTTAAGCACCACATGAGGTTGGAATGGAGTGAGTAGTAAATGATCATGGGTGTAAGAAATTTAATGAAATTCAGCCCTTGCTGAGAAATGGCAAGGAATTCTATCCTTAATCAATTCCAAGGCTGAACTCTAAAAAGATTCTGAACACTTCACTTTGATTGCATTGATGATTAGTTATTAGAAGTTTCTTCTCATTGATGGACATTTGACTTCCCAAACAGTATGCTCTTCTAAAGAATAAGTATGGTGATGAACATTGTAGCATAGTTGCATTTTATGTAAATTTCTGGTTTGTTTACTTTAAATATAAATTTTGAACAGTCT
Source organism: Quercus suber (assembly GCF_002906115.3). Taxonomy (NCBI): domain Eukaryota; kingdom Viridiplantae; phylum Streptophyta; class Magnoliopsida; order Fagales; family Fagaceae; genus Quercus; species Quercus suber. Next base: position 634,259 of record NW_027069880.1, read on the forward strand.
AATTAACCACAACCCCCACCCCTGCCCAAAAAAAAAAAAAAAAAAAAAAAACCATAAAGATTTTATGTTTAGATATATTTAAATGTCAGTATACCATTTTTTTTTTATCATTTGAAAAAATAAAATTTACTTATATGGTTGCAATTTATGGAGATGGAACTTATCTTGGGCTTTTTATGTTTAAATATTTTTGACACCCATCCATGCTTGCATTATCTCCTCTATATCTATAATAAATGTTTCATAGATCAAGTCACAGAATATAAAATTCATTAATTTTTTTTTATATGGTCACTCAAATTGAATGATGATAAAATTCCTTATTTTTCATTACATTTAGCCACACATCTCTTCAAGTGTATCAGGAAAATCAAATTATTAGATTTATCTTGCAGCTTTTTACGGCTGAGTCTGAAAAATCAACAAATCATGGGTGTGCAACATTTTACCATAGTAAGCTGTTCAAAGAAATTATGAAATATGAGGTGAAGAAACTGTAATCTGTGTAAATAAAATATGGTATTTAACTATTTATGAAAGGGCTTAATGACTCTGAAATGTTTATTGTAGCTTGAGTTTGATAAAGAGGCATCATCAGTGGTTAACGCTTTGGAGCCTAAAATCAGATTCAAAGGCAGCCATCGTCTTACATCAAAGGTGTTAATCTCTTATGTAGTCTTCACTGTGCTCTATCTTCTTAAATCTCTTGTTTCTACATAATCTGTTCCTTTTGTCACCTTTTTTTTTTTTTTTTGGTTTTGCAGGACAATGTTGCACTAGTTGTTGTATTAGAATCACTACAAAATGGCAGTAACAGGGATGCCTTTCAATCTAGAATATGCGTGGTACTGTATGTTTTTCATCTCCAACAGCTTTGATTCGCTAATTCTCAGAATGCTGACGCACTCATGCCTTTTATCACCAGGCAAACACCCACATACATTGGAGTAAAGGTCATGAAGATGTAACATTATTTCAGGTACTATTTAATATTGTTAGATTATGCCTCCAATTCCTAATTTAAATGGTTTAGTCTTCATTGGTGTGGAAAAAAAGGAAAATAAAATTTTCCTTATTGAAGAAGTAATTAATTTGGTATTCCATTTCGATCAAGAATTAGAATTGGCGTCTTATAAATAGGCATTGTTGTGATAGTTTGGTGGCTTTTGCCAAGGGTCCTCCCACATGGAGAGAGGAGAAGAATTTTTAAAGAACATGAGTGGGTTTCTTTAAAGAGTAGTTTAGTAGATTTTTGGGGTTGAATGATATCCATGTATGTGTGTTGAGATTTTGTTTGTTTTATTAGTGTGAGAGAATTATTGAGGTTTTGGGATTGAATTTGTGTGTGCGGTTTGTCAATTAGTTTGTATTTGTGAGAGATTTTATTTATGTTTGTGAGGTTTGTGAGTGGTGTTTTTGTGAGTATGTGAGTTTGGTTTGTGAGGTTTGGTTAAGTGTGGTTGTAATCCGTAAACTTGAAAGTAGATTTCGATTGGCATTGCCCGTGGTTGTAGTTTTGGAGTTAACCAAACCTCTTTAAACATTGTTATCTTGCGTTGGAGTTTTATTTTTGTTTGTGTGAAAAATGCTTCCGTTAACCCCAAATCACAAAAAAAATGTAAATCTCTTCCTTGTATACATTTTGATTCGAAAAAAACTATATTGATTTGACTGCTTCTTCTTTTATGACATAAGGTTGCGCACCTTGTGAATGGACTCGAGAAAATTGCCCAGTCACAACAAATTCCTCTAATAATTTGTGGGGATTTCAACTCTCGTCCCGGAAGGTATGTCTTTTGTTACTGGCAAAGTGGCTCACACTGAAAAAACTTTGAAGTTGCTCATGAGCAACATTATTATTATTATTATTTTAAAAAAAATGGAAGAAAATTTGTGTTCACCCTATACTATTTTTAGACCTTGTTGGTCTTTGTTTTAAACGATCAAGAGATTATTATCTGCTTTGATTTGCCCATCATGATTTAGTTTCCTTGGACATTGATTTTCCTTCATTTGATGACTCTAATAAATGGTAAAAATGACAAAAATGAAGAAAATATATGATAAGAAATCATATTTACTTTGATTTCTTTGGAGCTTTTCAGCCAAACAAATGAATCCTTTTTTTTTTTTTTTTTATANGTATGGCAACTGTTTTCCTTTTGAATTTTTTGGGATATTATAAATGCCCTTGCTATGTTTGGATTATATTCATTGTTTCTTGACAATTAATATGCTGGTGGATGGTGTGGTTGTTGGTATTTTGTAGTCTTTCCATTTCAATGTTATTATTGCTGTTATCTACATGCTGTGAATACTATACTATTGTCAGTATATTGTTATTACTGTATTATATATTAATCCATGAAAATTTCTATTCCAGGTTAGTGCATATTCATCTTTCTTACATTCAGATGGGGTTGAGGAATAACGGAGGAAGATGAATAGCCAAACCAGTGAGCCTGCATTTACCTACTTCTCGGATAAATCCTTTGGCACCTTAGATTACATATTCTACACAGGTATTCTGGATGTGATTTGTTACCTTACATCATTTTATTATCTACCAAGTGTCCAGCCGGTTAATAATTTGGTTTGCATTTAAGACAATTTCCATCTCATTGGAATATCAATATTTTTAAATAATCTGATTTGCATTGATGACAACTTCCTTCTTGTTGAACATTTATATTTATCTAGTAATTAGGATTTAGGAAACCTTACACAATACTGTGAAAGAACATTTGCAATTTGTGCTCTCTAATTACAAGAAGCGAGTTTCTAAAAGATGGCTTGGAGAATGACATAGGACGAAACCAAAAATCTCACAAAAGCCAAACCCCAACTACACCTTAAGATCTCTCCCTCATTTAACCAAGGATACAACATAGGAAAAAAAAAAAGGGCTAGCTACATATTTATCTAATATCTCCAAAGTCTAGTGTAGATAGAGACTCAAAGTCCTTAACCAAATAGGATACATTAATCTGCCCGCACAAGAGAAATGAAATAGAATACACCGTTATTAGCTTGCTATGTGGTATTCCTGATACACTCGAATAGGAAAAGTCCACCGACTTATAACCAAAGTCAAGCCACATCACCAAATCTCCACATTACTTGAATTTGATTAAAACTTGCAAATGAAACTCTATACAAAATGAAATCCTTCAGCGCCTCCACCAAAGCCCGTAGGGCTATCATTGATTGCAAACCCAATAAAATCCAAATGATGCTTGAATTTGTGGAAGGTAGTGTTTTGTCTCCCTATTGAATACTAATGTTACTTTTAGTGGTTATAATGTAATAGGTTTAGATGTCATTTCTCTGAACCAAATGAAATTTTTTTAGCCAAAAATTTGCCTATATGGATGATTTTAGTATCTCGCTAGATTTTCTGGTGACATTTTTACCATGTTTTGTACATTTTTTGCATGTGATTGATATGCAATCAAACCTATTACTTGGGATGCATCGACTGCTAAACAAAATAAAAGTATTCAATTCCATTTATATAGTATATAATCATTGAAATGAGTCTTATCATGTGGCTGTATTGGGCCCATTTAGATATCAAAAACAAATTTAACTAATTATCTCCTAAGTGATTCTGAAGATTACTTCTCTTCAAAGAAGAATCTGTGCTTTTCATATCTTAACTGATCATCTTCCCATGCCATCAAATGTTTTAATGCTTAGTTTTGAATATAAGGAATGGCCATGAAAGCACCTGTTTTCCTATTTCTGGGATATTGAATCTTTTGCAGCGTTTGAAACGCAAAAGAGAGACTGACATCCTCTAAATATTCTCAAATTTGTTTTAGTTTGATCCTGTTCACTGCAAATTTTCAGGCTGATTACTCTGCACCCCAAGGGGCCTTGACCTTGAAATCATATATTTTGGCATCTAAACAGACTTAATTTATTCCAGCTTAAATTCTCTTTCTTTTTTATGGTTGCAATGATTTTTTTTTTTTTTTTGAACTTTGTGGGAGATATCCTCGACCTTGAGTTCATGTACCTTCTTTCTTTAGGTGTCTAAACAGAAAATGGCCTCTTAATTACTGGAATTTGAACTATTTGTAAGTATGTTTAATTTTGTTCCATGCTTATTTTGCTACTAACCATATGATGCTTCCCATCAGATAACAGTTTGATTGTTGAAAGTTTGTTGGAGCTTGTTGACCGTGAAAGCATTGATAGTAATGGTATTCCATCGCCTGCTTGGCCGTCAGACCATATTGCCCTGATTGCAAGTTTCAGACTACGGCCACCTTCCCACCAGGGATTGAGCCCACCACCTTTTCCTCTAAACCCCTGGCACTTAGCAACACTTAACTGAAGGAAGAGTGGGAGAAGTGAAGAGTGTGAGGAGCGAGGAGCAATGGGAAGAAATGAGAAAGGAAGAGAAAAGAAAAAAGAAGTTATTTAAATAATCTGACCGGTGTGAACACAAATAAAATAAGGACAAAATTTAGTTATAAAATTGGTTGTAGCCAATGGTTACAACCTTACTCAATATCTTTTTATTGGAGGTGAATTTTGAACATTTCAACATTGGATTACATCTTCTCATATCTTTCTATTAGTTTCTTCTATATATCACCTGTGCCATAGTCTTGTTTCTGCCCATATATCCACCCAAACCTTCACCATGCAGCTCTCTAATAATCTGCTTTCTCCATGAACTTTTGGGGATGCATAATTGATTACCCTGAAAGAAGAAACCATCCTAGATATATATACTATTGACGGCAGTATGAGTTTGTTGACACTTATTCCAAATATCACCAAAATCCTTATTATTCTCATATAGCTCTTTGAGGTAATCAAATTCTACAACTTCAGTATGTAGTATGGTCAACAAAGATGCTCGCCTGCTAAGCGCATCTGCCACCTTAATCATGACAGTAGACTTGTGCTTTAATGTAAAATGGAAGCGATGTATATAAGCTACTCACTGTGCATGCATCTGGTTAATGCTAGCTTGGCTGATGATGTGCTTCAATGCTCGATGATCTGTATATAATTCAAACTCCTTCTAAATCAAGTAGTGCTCCCAATGCTTAAGAGTTCGTATTACAGTAAAAAACTCCAGTTCATAGGTTGACCATTTACTTCATGCTTCACAAACTTTCTCATTGAAGAATGCTACTAGTTTGTTGTCTTGTGAAAGAACAACGCCTATCCTGACCACAAATGCATCACACGCTACCTAAAACACCTTATCAAAGTTGGGTAATGTCAAAACTAGAGCCAAAACTGGAGTGGTTGCTCAACTTCTCCTTGATCAAGGCAAAACTCTATTCTACTTCCTTTTCCCATGAAAACCTCTCCTTCTTCAAACACTCAGTAATAGGGGTTATTATGCTACTAAAATCTCGAACAAACCTTTAATAGAATGTTGCCAGCCCATGGAAGCTTCGTACATCACTCACTATCTTTGGGGTTGGCCGTTCTCTGACTGCACGGACCTTGTCTTCATCAACATGAATCTCATACACCAGGAGCGGCGCTAGTCTATATTCAGGGGGTTCAAACGAACGCCCTAACTTCAACAAAAAAAAAAAATTATATATATAATTTTTTTTTGTTAGTTTAATACTTTTATTTATTTTTAAAAATATTTTTGCACACTATGAATTAAATTTTGCACCTTTATTACAAGTATTTCAAACTCGAAGAGTAAAAAGTAAGTGTTTGTGAATTGTAAGTGTCACTCTTTTTTATAAATTTATATTATGTTTGTGAGTATGTCTAATATTAATTGTGTGCATTACTTTTTATTATAATACTATTTGTGTAAATTATGATATGTGGGGCCCGTGGGCCTGATAACCTCGGCCCATCGCGTAATAGGCCCAAGGCCGGCGCCGAGGAAGACTGACCATCCAAGGCTAAGTTGGGGAAAGCCTTTTTTTTTACCCACGCTGAGGACCTCTTCGTCCTCGGCATACTAAGGACAATTTTTGGGAAGGGACAAGCCCAGAGCAAACTGTCACATTCACACTTAATGCGTTCACCTAACCCCTCTGACCGCATTAATGGGAATATAACCCCTTAGCAGGGCAACGTTGATCAGAGTGAACCACTTGAGTACTGATAAGGCCCCTGATGGGACGGACGGCCAGAAGAGAGGCGAATGGATGATCAACAGATGGAAGAAGGAGATAGGAAGATGAAGACTATATAAGAAAAGCAAGTAAAGGAAGAAAGGAGGGGGGGAAAAGGAGAAGAAAAGGGGCTCCTCGGCCATAGGCCAAGGAGCGTCCCCCCAGTTGTAAATAAACTCTAAGTATTTTTTAATGAAAGAGAGTTCATGCTTGGTGAACGACAGCCAGCGCCTAAACCTTTAACCCACTCTCTACAAATTTATTGTTTGGGCTTGTTGGGCTAAAAACCCATTCATATTCAGGGTCAAATCCAAATTGAGCCCCTACAATTGGCGCCGTCTGTGGGGAGGATTAGAGTGCTGGTTGGCGCACCAGGCGATTGTTCTAAGTGATCGTTTTACAGTAGGTTGGTGAAGTAAAAAAAAAAAAAAATTAGAAGATTTGACAGCGAAAAGAGAGATCTTGATATTATTTCATAAATAGAAACAGTACAAATTACAATCAGAGGCTCAGACAGGCGTGTTTCACAAACAAATTTACAAGCTAATCCTACCAGCTAGTTCTACAATCAGAGGCCCAGGTGGACCCGCCCTAAAAAGCTAGCCAGAGGGAAGTGTCAAGCCGTGCTTTTATTGGCATAAAGAGAATGGGAGAGCTTGACACTAAAAGCAGGGAAGGGGGAGGGCCAGCTTGTTTCAAGGCCACCAACAACTCCTTTCTCGGAACGGCGGAACTGGAACAAAGAGAGGAGCAGATGCAGGGGCTCCGGGACACCTTCCCCCATGATGTTCCCTTAATTCTCTCTAATCCTCACGAGTGTTGGCCGTTGGAGACGGCAACACTCGAGCACCGCCCATGATATGAATTCGCACGCCTTCTTCGTCGGGGGTGCGCTCCGAGGAGAGACGTTAGGTACTTCAACAACATCCCTCCGGGCCACCTTGTATGGCGCCATCGGGGTTACGCCTAGATTCTGCTGCACCGGACGCCCAGTGGGAGCTGCGGCCATAACGACTCTTGGCACGGATGTCCTTACACCCGCCCAAAGCCGCCCCATATTTGCCAACTCCAGTCACAATTCCGGCGGGGTTGTTAAAAGGGCTTGGGGAGCTGAAAGGATGTGTATTTTTCTGTTTGTGTTGGGAGGTTCATGGATTGTAGAGAAACTATCCCCCCACCTTATATAGGGGATGAGGGTTGGTGAGAATTAATTCATGCAGAATTCGAAGAGAGAATTATCAGCTGGGCTAATAATGAAGCTACCAATTTCCAAGGAGCCCGTAGACCGTTCGACTCGTGTTAATTCACGAGGACATTAATGAAGGCGCGTTTCGCACACCGAAGCGTCAAGCGCGGAACACGAACGGATAAAGGGCGCTTCATAAATGAAAAAGATGGGGGCTCGAGCTGGAGGCGAGATCAACGCCACGTGTAAAGATCATAATCCGACCCAAGGAGGAATCATCTCTAATAAAGCGGTCCGACGACAAACCCCTATTTACAGAAAAATAGAAGTGGTAGACAGAGCCAAGGTATTGCATGGTCCTCGGACCCAAGCCTATGGTAAAACTATTCACACCATTATACCTGGGTACTAGACAGAACTAAGGTATTGCATGGTCCTCGGACTCAAACCTATGGGGAAACTAGATACTTACAGAAAAATAGAAGTAGTAGACAGAGCCAAGGTATTGCATGGTCCTCGGACCCAAGCCTATGGTAAAACTATTCACACCATTATACCTGGGTACTAGACAAAACCAAGGTATTGCATGGTCCTCGGACTCAAACCTATGGGGAAACTAGATACTTACTGAAAAATAGAAGTGGTAGACAGAGCCAAGGTATTGCATGGTCCTCGGACCCAAGCCTATGGTAAAACTATTCACATCATTATACCTGGGTACTAGACAGAACCAAGGTATTGCATGGTCCTCGGACTCAAACCTATGGGGAAACTAGATACTTACAGAAAAGTAGAGGTACTAGACAGAACCAAGGTATTGCATGGTCCTCGGACTCGAACCCATGGAGAAAATAACTATCTGGAGAAAAACCAAAGCTTTACCTAGAGTCAAGCTATAATACGGTCTTTAGATTTATATTTGAAGGATAACAGATGACTTTATGAGACTAACTCCAGAATAGGATACCAATATCGAGCAGAATATTATAGTAAAGCAAATAAAAGAAAATATCTGTAGTTAGAAGCAAAGTATTAAGCATTCAATTCAAACAGAAAGTATACAATTTCCTTACAACGCCACTGAGGCAAGAAACAAAATGAAATAAAAGAGAAAATAAACAAAATTATCCTATGTCGTGTACCAGTCTTCCCAACTCAGTAGGCAAATTAATTCGATAAGCAAGTCAAAAGGCTTTAGCCAAGGCCTAAGGGTTTTGTCTCGAAGGGTCCGCCGGAGGCCTCGCCACGTCTTGTGGTAGTTCCTCACCCTCGGTTCCAACTCCCCCCAACGTCCTCTGGGGTTCAACCTCCTTGGACGGTTGACCAGTTAAAAATATATCCTCGGCGGTCTTATCGTGACTCTCAACCGCCGGTAATGAGGACCCCTTCTCAGGAGCAGTAGGGGCAGTCTCACGAATTGCAATAGGGTAATATACCCTGTCCTCCCTCCTAAGGTCAAATGAGGCATCAACCCCTGCTTGGTTGAGGGCTTCATGCCAGGTCTGAGAACAGTAATGCCTGCACACTGCAGGAACTTAAGCCCGAAGAGTGGCTTCGGTCTTAGCCACCCCATCTGCGAAAGCCTCCTCCTCCGCCTGTTCTACAGAGCGCTCAGCGTCTATTTTTGCAAATACCGCCTCGTCTTTGGCTCTCACAGCCTCGTCCCTGGCATACTCGGCAATACCTTTCTCATGGATTGCCACGGTCAACTTTTCCTTCAGATAGGCAATGTCCCCTTTGGCGGTCAATAGTTGACCCTCAACGTCTTGCAAGCGATTGGTTTGATCCTCAGCTTGCTTCCTAGCCACGGCTAGGTCGGAGGCAGCAGTGTCCCTGGCCTTTGTCATCTCCTCTAGATCCTCGGTCGCCTTTTTTAGGTCGGCCTCCGATCTCTTGAGGGTATTAGCAGCTTCCAAAAACTTGTTACGCTCTTGCGCTAAGGCATTGCTCTGGCCATCGACCTCCTCGTCTAACCGGAAAAGAGCCTGGATAGCCTGCCAATAAAAACAAGTGACTCCGTAAAGAGAAAGGAAAGTACTAAGCGACAAAATTCGAATAAAGTAAATAGGTGCCAAAGAACCCACTATGCCTAGATATTTCTTAAGGTTAAGGACAACCTCTGACCTACTCATATTTCTTAGCTTGGCCATGTCAGTGGGAAGAAGAAGAGATTTCTCCAGGGCATCAGCTACGAGAGCCCCCTCGGCTCCTTGAGACTCCCGCATCGAGGCGTTATCCATCAGGGACTGATCATGGAGCATGGCAGCGGGCAGTCAGGCTTGAGCCTCGGACTGCTGGATGGTCTTCTTACCTTTCCGTTGACCACCGAGCTTCAGTTGCTTTGGAGGCCTGCGAAATCTACCCTCCTCGAGCGGGGAATGGGATTTGCTCCCATCCATTGGCTCCTTACCCTTGGAAGGTCTCTTCCTTTTCGGGTTATGAGACTCTGTCTGAGGGTCTGATACTGTGGGGACAGAGGATGACCTGGTTTGCACAGTTAAAATCTAGGGCGGAGGTGCTGGGGGCTGGGGCTGCGACTCTTCCGGTGCACCCTTCTTGGAACTGCCTTCGAGCAGGTCAAGAAGATTGGTTTGGGGCTGTCTTTTTAAACCCATCTCAGCCTGAGTACCAACTCTTAGGAACTGGAGATCGGCTTCGGACAAATGAGGGTCTCCTAGATCACCAGAGGGATCCTCGGACTGATCAGCTAGGTTGAAAACACTATATTCGTCCTCAGAAGAACTCAGTTCAACCACCTCCCTTGCCTTCTCAGATAGCCCTTCCTCGGCCACCGTTACTTGTTGGGATGAGGAGAGACCTGCTAGCGGAATGCCTTCAGGTATATAGGACCCTTCGAAAAATGCAAAACCGTCCTCCACCATGGTAATCTGCGTAAGCCGAGGGTCACGAGCTCTAATTACGTGCTTCGGGACTGGGAATGATTTCTGAGCTGGGTCGCATCCGAGGATTTGATGAGCAGCTCTGACCTGGTTATCAGTTTCGTTCAGGAAAAGGTCCGACCTAAGAACGGTTTCCAAATCCGCTTTGTTAACCAGGTGGAAATGACGTGCAAAGGCGTGCGGATCTACAAGAAGAAAAGTGAAACTCCTGTGGTTAATAAACCAAAGCAGATATACAGTTATAAACATAAAAATACTGAAACCTAGATTGTCTCCTACTTCGGATACCCTACCTGGCTCCCCCTCTACTGTTGGGCAATGAAAACCATTGTGCCACTCCCCCGACACTATTAGGAAATCTTGAGTCAACCCCTTATTGGAATCAGGAAGACACTGGATGAGACGAACCCTATCGTCCCTTGTCTTCATATAGTACGTCTTACCCCTCAGGTGATGAAGGTTGTAGCACCAGTTCACATCGTAGTGAGTCAGTATCAGCTCCATTTTCTCATTCAAGGTATCTACACACCCTAATATCCTAAATACATTCACGGCACACTGGGTAGGAGCCAGGCGAAAATGCCTAAGGTAATTGAGGGTCACGGGCCTCATAGGAATTCTCATCCCTCCCTCTACGAAAGCGACTATCGGGATCACGACTTCACCCTCTCTCCTCTTAATGTACCACTCCCCTTCTTCACAATACTTCAAACTCACATTATTGGGTATCCCATAGTCAACAATGAATTTGTTCATCATCTCGTCGGACTCAACCAACTTCTTAAACTTACCCATTCCCCAAGGACGACTAAAAGTTCCAGAAGAAGAAAAGGAGTAGAATCAAGGAAATTTGGGGTCACTGGAAGAAGAAGACTTACAGAAGTATGACGATTCTCTTCAGGTAGTGTGCAAGTTGAACTAGATTCAAATCATACGCATCAATGGTTGTAAGCGCGAAAATGAGGAAACCAGGCGGTTCAAATAGGTACTTATACTCCCCCTTAGGTTCCCCAAATGTAACTGCCTGCCCATAAAAGCAGGAGATCCCCACCGAACAATTACCATCACACCGTTGAAAGTGGGAAACGTGGTGCCGCCAAAATTTAATGTGGGCACACATTAAATTTTGAAACGTAAAAAACGCACATCGGGCAGTCGAAAAGTCGCCAGCATTAGCATGAACCGAAGTGGGGCGATTCGCCTAAAGGGCCCGTAGGTATCAAAACCCTCCTCCCCGTCCGAGGGAACTTGCAGCAGGGTTTTGAGGGGCTATTGTGGGGCTCGTGGGCCTGATAGCCTCGGCCCATCGCGTAATAGGCCTAAGGCCGGCGCCGAGGAAGACTGACCATCCAAGGCTAAGTTGGGGAAAGCCTCTTTTTTGACCCACGCTGAGGACCTCTTCGTCCTCGGCATACTAAGGATAATTTTTGGGAAGGGACAAGCCCAGAGCAAACTATCACATTCACACTTAATGCGTTCACCTAACCCCTCTGACTGCATTAATGGGGATATAACCCCTTAGCAGGGCAACGTTGATCAGAGTGAACCACTTGAGTACTGATAAGGCCCCTGATGGGACAGACGGCCAGAAGAGAGGCAAATGGATGATCAACAGATGGAAGAAGGAGATAGGAAGATGAAGACTATATAAGAAAAGCAAGTAAAGGAAGAAAGGAGGGGGGGAAAAGGAGAAGAAAAAGGGCTCCTCGGCCACGGGCCGAGGAGCATCCCCCCAGTTGTAAATAAACTCTAAGTATTTTTTAATGAAAGAGAGTTCATGCTTGGTGAACGATGGCCAGCGCTTAAACCTTTAACCCACTCTCTACAAATTTATTGTTTGGGCTTGTTGGGCTAAAAACTCATTCATACTCAGGGTCAAATCCAAATTGAGCCCCTACATGATATGTGTGGACTTTTGTGTATACAATATAAATCTAATATAAATTTATATAATTTAATAATTAGGAAATAGAAATGGTTTGTTATATGTGTGTGTATTGTTATCATGTTATAATAACTTTTTGTTATAAAGTTAGTAAAATTTAAGAAAAAAAATTATAAAGTTAATGTTTGTCCAAGCATTTGATTGGTTAAGTAAACACGTAGTGTATAATTTTATGTATAAATGAGTGTGATTATGTGCGTTAATAATTAATACAAAGCTAAGGAGGTTAGTTTAGTCATTTAGTTTAAAATATTTTTATAAAAAAAATAACAAATAGATAATAAAAATTGTATAAAAATAAAAATGTTAGATAAACTTAACAAAATAAAATAGTCATAGGCTCATAGTTACCTACATTGGTAATAGATACTCATAATGAATTATCATATAACAATTAAAAATTTGAGAATTTGTAGAAGAAAATTGTAAAATTTCATGTATTAATTTTTTTTATTGATAACTCGATATATTTAAGTTATTTTTTTATTAAAATTTTTTAATGACCCCCCTAAACAAAATTCTTGGAGTCAACGCTGTCATACTCTCTAACCACATAGCCTAAGAATAGTACCTTATCAGTCAAGAAGTTGCACTTCTTCAAGTTGATATACAATTCATTGGCCTACAACACCATCAATACTTTTTGCACATAATTATAGTAGGATGTTTCTATCATACTGTAAATCAGGATATCATCAAAATAAACTATCACAAACTTCCTAATAAATGGTTTCAATACCTGATTCATAAGCCTCATGAAAGTGCTGGGAGTGTTGGATAGTCCAAAAGGCATTACCATCCACTCATACAATCCCTCATTTGTTTTGAATGCTATCTTCCACTCATCTCCAGGTTGAATTCGAATATGGTAATACCCACTCTTAAGATCCAGTTTGGTGTAACACTTGGATCCACTCAGCATATCAAACATATCATCTAGCCAGGGAATAGGGAATTGATACCTGACTGTGATCTTGTTGATAGCTTGACTATCCACAGACATACCTTAATCTGCCCCTTGCTCAGAAGCTCATCCACTTGCCCCTGTAGAATCTAACCCTCTTAAGGATTCATCCTATAGTGCGACAAATTTGTAGACTAACTCTAGGAACTAGATCAATGCAATGCTAGATGTTGCGCATTGATGGCAAACCTTTGAAAAAAGCTCCTTAAACTCCTTGATCAATGGTTGAACTGTCTCAAGTATCTCAGCAACCTTCTTCGCTCTCCATCCGTCACCACTACTGTATAAACTTGTTTCATCTCCTTACACTCTTTGTCAAACTCATCCTCATTGTTGACTATGAGAAGAGATGGCTTTCCCTCTACTTTAGAAGTTTTGGGTGCACTACTATCCTTAATAGGACCAAGGATAATTTTTTTGCCATTCTTAAAGAACACATATACATTATCCTTACACCTATAAGTAGCATCTACATCATACTTGCCAAGGTCTACCTAATATTAAATGACATGCATCTATTTCAATAACTTCACAAACTACTTCATCTACATAGCATTTACCCATAGAAAAAGTAACACGACATTGTTGAGTGACAAGAGTTTCCATACCTTTTTTCATCCAACCTATTTTGTAAGGAGAGGGATGCTTTTCTGTCTTCAGTCCCAACTTGATAACCAAACTCTTAGATGTGATATTCTCCACACTACCACTGTCAATGATCAAATCATAGACCGTTCTTCTGATGGTGCAACGTGTTCAGAAGATCTCGTTTCACTGATCACTGTAATCCACCCTTGGTGTGAGCAACAACCTCTGAATCACTAAGGATCTCCCTAATAGCACGCATTCTTCATCATCTTGGACCTCATTAAGGTCATAGGCATATGGATCAACATCATTATACACCTCTTCACCGTCTTGTTTACCTTTTATCTCGCCCTCTTCAGCCACCACCAGATTCACTGCGGCTCGTTTAGGGCAAGTACGAGATTGATGTCTTGGTTCTCCACACCTGTAGCATTTATTCCCAGTTGTCTTAGCATAGGGGTTGGTGTTCACTGGTGGCTGTACGACGAAACCTACTACTGCCACTGTGGATTGGTTGACATCACTACTCTCCCTAACCACGGGCTATGATCGTGGTGTAAACATGGGCTGTTTACCTTTGTTGGCAGTGGAACTAAATGACTCTGAATTGTAATTGGAAAACTTCGAACCTACCCTGAGATGCTGATATTCTATTTTCTTGGCTAAGGTTACAGCCTTATTTAAAGTATATAGGGTTTGTAAGGATATCTGATCTCGGATAGACACTCGCAGCCTATGTACAAATCTGGATATTCATTGATCTTTAGTCTCTTCCAAATCATTGCGGTTTGCCAACCTGTCAAACTCTTCCATGTACTCATTAACTGTCCGAGTACCCTACTTACAATCTTGGTACTGTCTGAACAACTCCTGCTGGTAATCTGGTGGTAAGAATTGGTCTGCTATTAATCTCTTCATCTCCTTCATGATCATATCGAAAATTTTCTCTCACGGGTACGGTTTAATTGAACACGATCTTGCCAGGCAAATGCTCCTCCCTTCAACTTGTATGCCACCAAACACACTTGTTTATCATATGGAGTACCCATATAATCGGAAAACTTCTCAACCTCACTGACCCAATCCATATACTCTTCAATGGAGACATTACCATTAAAGGATGGTAACTCTACTTTCATATGATAGTCCCTCTACTCCTGATAATCTCAGCCATTATCCCTCGCAGGACCACGATGATTCCCAAGGACTTCTTTTGCATACTCTTCATCCTCACTATTCTCTTCTATGTAATCTTGCTGCCTATTCCAATTTGGACCATGATGTGAAGGGCCACGCGCTTGGTTATCACGTTGTTCCTTGTCATCATGATTAGGGTTTTGAGTAAGTAGGGTGGCAAGCGCTTCTTGAATCCAATTCAGATTCTATTGGGTTGAATCATGAAACTGTTAATTTTCATCACAAAAATCAAGGAACTCAACCCTAGTAAGGACTGTGTTGTCGACGTTATTGCCGCCGTTGTTGTTGTGGGGGTCACTGTCTCTCCGGTTAGCCATCAAACTAGGGTATGTCAAGACTCTGATACTAACTGACGTCGCGGAAGTATGAAAAAAGCACACACGATACTCTCTTGATAGAACAAAAACTAATTGTTAGTTTCTAAGTAGTAAACCTCAAATTCATAAGGGGTTCCTTGAATCCACAAGGTGATAAAAATAGAATCCACCAGAAAAAAAAAATTAATAAAAGTTTGTGTTTATTGATAATAGTCTAATTTGCCTCTGATAGCTACAAAACATATAAATACTGAGAAAAACATCAAAAACCTTAATTCGCACTAATTACGTGATTAGGTAACAAAATACAGTAATTTACCAAAAATGGCAAAGTTGAGTTAAATGCAAAATCATAAACTATTGACCTTAATAGTCGTCCCAAAACAAGCGGGACTTTATTTTGACTTTTGAGTAATAAGTTATTAAGGAAACAAAAATTACTATAAATGGAAAAATTGCAGTTTTTGGGGCCTAAACTGAGGAATTTGCTATTTTCATGGGATACCTCGTGAAATCACGACTATTGTTCAAAAGGCCGTTTCGCTTCAGCTTGCCAAATTTCACGCGATTCTGACTCCGATGCTCAAGATTTCTACTAGTGTCTTTTTGCTTTGCATGATGATTTTAGGTGCACGTGAGAGTCCAAAAAGGCCATGGCGGTTTGTTCTACATCACTATAGCTTACCCTTACAACACAATATAAACACTAATTGAGTAGTATTTATTATACACACTTCAATACGCACATTCTTTAGTTGTGTAAAAGTGTATGCATTAAGCTGTTTGCAATAATATTTATCCTTATCCATAAATTGCGCGATGGAATATTTACACAACTATATTTTTCAGGTAGGTGCGGTATTTTCAAGTTACACTATGAGAGTTTGGGGGACCAAATTATTGCGTTTTTAGATATATATATATATATATATACACACACATACAAACAGTTTCCATGCATCAGTCTTCTTTAAAAAAGCTCTGAATGTCAAGTGAAAAATTATACCATTTACGTAAAGAAACAAGGATTTAAATAAAGAGAGAAGCTTTTGTAAAAGCTTTTGTGAAAGTCTCATTAAAAGTTAAGTTGGTTCTTGTTAATATCAGGTTTAAACTTGATATTAGCATGCCGGTCATGGTCACAAATCCGAGTATCGGGTTTGGGGCGTGACAACAAATGCATCACACGCTACCTAAAACACCTTATCAAAGTTGGGCAATGCCAAAACTAGAGCCAAAACTGGAGTTGTTGCTCAACTTCTCCTTGATCAAGGCAAAACTCTATTCTACCTCCTTTTCCCATGAAAACCTCTCCTTCTTCAAACACTCAGTAATAGGGGCTATTATGCTACTAAAATCTCGAACAAACCTTTAATAGAATGTTGCCAGCCCATGGAAGCTTCGTACATCACTCACTATCTTTGGGGTTGGTCGTTCTCTGACTGCACGGACCTTGTCTTCATCAACATGAATCTCATACAACAGGGGCAGCGCTAATCTATATTCAGGGGGTTCAAACGAACGCCCTGACTTCAACAAAAAAAAAAAAAAATTATATATATAATTTTTTTTTTGTTAGTTTAATACTTTTATTTATTTTTAAAAATATTTTTGCACACTCTGAATTAAATTTTGCACATCTTTATTACAAGTATTTCAAACTCGAAGAGTAAAAAGTAAGTGTTTGTGAATTGTAAGTGTCACTCTTTTTTATAAATTTATATTATGTTTGTGAGTATGTCTAATATTAATTGTGTGCATTACTTTTTATTATAATACTATTTGTGTAAATTATGATATGTGTGGACTTTTGTGTATACAATATAAATCTAATATAAATTTATATAATTTAATAATTAGGAAATAGAAATGGTTTGTTACATGTGTGTGTATTGTTATCATGTTATAATAACTTTTTGTTATAAAGTTAGTAAAATTTAAGAAAAAAATTATGAAGTTAATGTTTGTCCAAGCATTTGATTGGTTAAGTAAACACGTAGTGTATAATTTTATATATAAATGAGTGTGATTATGTGCGTTAATAATTAAGACAAAGCTAAGGAGTTTAGTTTAGTCATTTAGTTTAAAATATTTTTATAAAAAAAATAACAAATAGATAATAAAAATTGTATAAAAATAAAAATGTTAGATAAACTTAACAAAATAAAATAGTCATAGGCTCATAGTTACCTACATTGGTAATAGATACTCATAATGAATTATCATATAACAATTAAAAATTTGAGAATTTGTAGAAGAAAATTGTAAAATTTCATGTATTAATTTTTTTTATTGATAACTCGATATATTTAAGTTATTTTTTTATTAAAATTTTTTAATGACCCCCCTAAACAAAATTCTTGGAGTCAACGCTGTCATACTCTCTAACCACATAGCCTAAGAATAGTACCTTATCAGTCAAGAAGTTGCACTTCTTCAAGTTGATATACAATTCATTGGCCTACAACACCATCAATACTTTTTGCACATAATTATAGTAGGATGTTTCTATCATACTGTAAATCAGGATATCATCAAAATAAACTATCACAAACTTCCTAATAAATGGTTTCAATACCTGATTCATAAGCCTCATGAAAGTGCTGGGAGTGTTGGATAGTCCAAAAGGCATTACCATCCACTCATACAATCCCTCATTTGTTTTGAATGCTATCTTCCACTCATCTCCAGGTTGAATTCGAATATGGTAATACCCACTCTTAAGATCCAGTTTGGTGTAACACTTGGATCCACTCAGCATATCAAACATATCATCTAGCCAGGGAATAGGGAATTGATACCTGACTGTGATCTTGTTGATAGCTTGACTATCCACAGACATACCTTAATCTGCCCCTTGCTCAGAAGCTCATCCACTTGCCCCTGTAGAATCTAACCCTCTTAAGGATTCATCCTATAGTGCGACAAATTTGTAGACTAACTCTAGGAACTAGATCAATGCAATGCTAGATGTTGCGCATTGATGGCAAACCTTTGAAAAAAGCTCCTTAAACTCCTTGATCAATGGTTGAACTGTCTCAAGTATCTCAGCAACCTTCTTCGCTCTCCATCCGTCACCACTACTGTATAAACTTGTTTCATCTCCTTACACTCTTTGTCAAACTCATCCTCATTGTTGACTATGAGAAGAGATGGCTTTCCCTCTACTTTAGAAGTTTTGGGTGCACTACTATCCTTAATAGGACCAAGGATAATTTTTTTGCCATTCTTAAAGAACACATATACATTATCCTTACACCTATAAGTAGCATCTACATCATACTTGCCAAGGTCTACCTAATATTAAATGACATGCATCTATTTCAATAACTTCACAAACTACTTCATCTACATAGCATTTACCCATAGAAAAAGTAACACGACATTGTTGAGTGACAAGAGTTTCCATACCTTTTTTCATCCAACCTATTTTGTAAGGAGAGGGATGCTTTTCTGTCTTCAGTCCCAACTTGATAACCAAACTCTTAGATGTGATATTCTCCACACTACCACTGTCAATGATCAAATCATAGACCGTTCTTCTGATGGTGCAACGTGTTCAGAAGATCTCGTTTCACTGATCACTGTAATCCACCCTTGGTGTGAGCAACAACCTCTGAATCACTAAGGATCTCCCTAATAGCACGCATTCTTCATCATCTTGGACCTCATTAAGGTCATAGGCATATGGATCAACATCATTATACACCTCTTCACCGTCTTGTTTACCTTTTATCTCGCCCTCTTCAGCCACCACCAGATTCACTGCGGCTCGTTTAGGGCAAGTACGAGATTGATGTCTTGGTTCTCCACACCTGTAGCATTTATTCCCAGTTGTCTTAGCATAGGGGTTGGTGTTCACTGGTGGCTGTACGACGAAACCTACTACTGCCACTGTGGATTGGTTGACATCACTACTCTCCCTAACCACGGGCTATGATCGTGGTGTAAACATGGGCTGTTTACCTTTGTTGGCAGTGGAACTAAATGACTCTGAATTGTAATTGGAAAACTTCGAACCTACCCTGAGATGCTGATATTCTATTTTCTTGGCTAAGGTTACAGCCTTATTTAAAGTATATAGGGTTTGTAAGGATATCTGATCTCGGATAGACACTCGCAGCCTATGTACAAATCTGGATATTCATTGATCTTTAGTCTCTTCCAAATCATTGCGGTTTGCCAACCTGTCAAACTCTTCCATGTACTCATTAACTGTCCGAGTACCCTACTTACAATCTTGGTACTGTCTGAACAACTCCTGCTGGTAATCTGGTGGTAAGAATTGGTCTGCTATTAATCTCTTCATCTCCTTCATGATCATATCGAAAATTTTCTCTCACGGGTACGGTTTAATTGAACACGATCTTGCCAGGCAAATGCTCCTCCCTTCAACTTGTATGCCACCAAACACACTTGTTTATCATATGGAGTACCCATATAATCGGAAAACTTCTCAACCTCACTGACCCAATCCATATACTCTTCAATGGAGACATTACCATTAAAGGATGGTAACTCTACTTTCATATGATAGTCCCTCTACTCCTGATAATCTCAGCCATTATCCCTCGCAGGACCACGATGATTCCCAAGGACTTCTTTTGCATACTCTTCATCCTCACTATTCTCTTCTATGTAATCTTGCTGCCTATTCCAATTTGGACCATGATGTGAAGGGCCACGCGCTTGGTTATCACGTTGTTCCTTGTCATCATGATTAGGGTTTTGAGTAAGTAGGGTGGCAAGCGCTTCTTGAATCCAATTCAGATTCTATTGGGTTGAATCATGAAACTGTTAATTTTCATCACAAAAATCAAGGAACTCAACCCTAGTAAGGACTGTGTTGTCGACGTTATTGCCGCCGTTGTTGTTGTGGGGGTCACTGTCTCTCCGGTTAGCCATCAAACTAGGGTATGTCAAGACTCTGATACTAACTGACGTCGCGGAAGTATGAAAAAAGCACACACGATACTCTCTTGATAGAACAAAAACTAATTGTTAGTTTCTAAGTAGTAAACCTCAAATTCATAAGGGGTTCCTTGAATCCACAAGGTGATAAAAATAGAATCCACCAGAAAAAAAAAATTAATAAAAGTTTGTGTTTATTGATAATAGTCTAATTTGCCTCTGATAGCTACAAAACATATAAATACTGAGAAAAACATCAAAAACCTTAATTCGCACTAATTACGTGATTAGGTAACAAAATACAGTAATTTACCAAAAATGGCAAAGTTGAGTTAAATGCAAAATCATAAACTATTGACCTTAATAGTCGTCCCAAAACAAGCGGGACTTTATTTTGACTTTTGAGTAATAAGTTATTAAGGAAACAAAAATTACTATAAATGGAAAAATTGCAGTTTTTGGGGCCTAAACTGAGGAATTTGCTATTTTCATGGGATACCTCGTGAAATCACGACTATTGTTCAAAAGGCCGTTTCGCTTCAGCTTGCCAAATTTCACGCGATTCTGACTCCGATGCTCAAGATTTCTACTAGTGTCTTTTTGCTTTGCATGATGATTTTAGGTGCACGTGAGAGTCCAAAAAGGCCATGGCGGTTTGTTCTACATCACTATAGCTTACCCTTACAACACAATATAAACACTAATTGAGTAGTATTTATTATACACACTTCAATACGCACATTCTTTAGTTGTGTAAAAGTGTATGCATTAAGCTGTTTGCAATAATATTTATCCTTATCCATAAATTGCGCGATGGAATATTTACACAACTATATTTTTCAGGTAGGTGCGGTATTTTCAAGTTACACTATGAGAGTTTGGGGGACCAAATTATTGCGTTTTTAGATATATATATATATATATATACACACACATACAAACAGTTTCCATGCATCAGTCTTCTTTAAAAAAAAAAAAAAAAAAAGTTCCATGCATCAGATAATTAATAATTATGACCCGTGGACTTGCCATTAAAATTTCATCTATCCCTGAATGAAAGCATCCAAGCTACACTGTTCACCAACTTACAACTGGAAGCATATCCCAATATCCACTACAATTTATTACTGCGACTGTATAAATTTCAGTCATCTACTTTTCATATTATATGAATACAATATAGTATCTATATAAGAAATGTGATATAACACTTAATTTGATCTTTGTAACATTTATGTGAATCTGAGGCAGGTTGAGGGTATATTCTTATTCTTGAGAACTAATTCAACTAATATACATATATCATCGTAAGCAAAGTCTCAAGATGCCTAGCTATATGAACTAATTATATTAGTTATACCCTCTTAGTCTCTCCTTATTTGGAGCAGTCATTTCTTTTTCCTAGAGGTGGAAAAACTAAAGCCTAGCAAGATTTTAAAGACAAATATGTAGTTGTAACATAAGTTTGGAGCGGATGCCAAATCCTAAGCTAAACTAGGCTTTGTTTTTCAACTAGAACAAGAGGGTACACCTTCTCTTGAATAGGGTCGGAGGGCTCTGATCTGGTGGGTGCATAAATTTGCAGTTAGGGCATGCAGGAGAGGACTTGCAAAGCATGACCAACATGTGACACTTTGTGCACACGGTTGCTACCATCTCTTGGTGATCCCCTTCAAATGCCAACCACGATGGACAACTTGTTAACCCTCCCAATTTTTTTTTTGGTGTGCTGGATTCCATGAATAGATCACCTGAACCAAGTGCAGGATTACCTAAACTATGCTTGGTGAAATTGTCTTCCACATGGCTCTTTCTGAGTGACTCGCATGGTAGGTTCAGCCTGAGGTCTAAGCTCATATGATCATCAGGACTCGCTGGTTCAGGACTCTTCCTTGGATCTTTTGATGTTCTCTTATGGGTCCTCGAATTGTAAAAGTGTATCTGACCTGACTACATAATACAAAGAATGACAATTTTCATAAGTTAGAATTATATGCTGTACTATATTAATTTGGCTTGAGCACACTTGTACAAGTTTTGGCATCATATTGGACCAGGAGTATCTTACAATATATTAATCAAATATCAATAAACATGTGTAGGGTATACCTGAACATCAAGGCATCGTTGCCACTCCAAAGGTAATGGAGTCTCTAGGTGTTGCTCTATATCAAATGTAGACTTTGTGCCTTCAGCTTTTGATCTCTTCTCAAAAATTTGTTCGGTTTGTGACTCTTCCAACTTTCTCTTCTTTGATGAATTCTCAAACTCTGGGATTTCCTTTCTTCGATCTGGAGAAAGGGGTGGTTGCAAAGAAACCATAGCTGCAATTCAAAGATCTCTCTCTCTCTCTCTTAGACAGAGTGATGAAATTGTGTAAATGTTTTTTGTGGTTATATAGGCTGTGTTCAACTGTATCTGCAAGTGAGAATCTAATAGGAGCAAACTTTGAATGTAGGACTAAGTTGGCTCTTGTTCAATTACACAGCTCCAAGCCCACCTATGCATGACGTACATGCTTCTAATTAAGTTGGCTTTTCTTCAATTACCATACACAGCTCCAAGCCTGCCCTTAAAGCCAAGGACGTGAAATCCAAACCAACTTGAAAGTAAACTCCTTTTCATCCAGGTCAAACACTCAACCTCATGCTTTTACTAAACTGCCATACCTGATTTTGATGCCTCCCAAAGTATTCAATAGGCCGGTACCCCCAACGTCAGTGATATCAATGTGATTTTGGAGACATGAGAGAACATACTAGTACATATAACTGATATAAG
Organism: Quercus suber; assembly: GCF_002906115.3. Taxonomy (NCBI): domain Eukaryota; kingdom Viridiplantae; phylum Streptophyta; class Magnoliopsida; order Fagales; family Fagaceae; genus Quercus; species Quercus suber. Next base: position 657,161 of record NW_027069880.1, read on the forward strand.
GTAAGCCAAGCCAAAAGCCAAAAAGCCAAGTTTTCGTTTAATGAGAGGCGGTGAGAGGAGGAGTTAGAATAGGTTCATTAAATGTGGTGAGTCTATATACAGTTGAAGGAAGGACTTGAATGCTACGGATCTTTAATATAGACAATAACTCCAACTTCCACAATTTGGTCACTCAAAGAACTAGAACTTTTAAAGCTCCCAACACCCCCTTCAGCCATTTAAAACGAAACTACATTCATGGATGACCTATATTAATCACTCCAAGAACTAACCTATAGAAGCTTTCAATACTCCCAGCTATTCAATCAACCCAGGTACCAGTCCCATGAGTTGAGTTTGTTTATGGTTGGTCCAAGACTCTAAGGGGAACAATAATTGTTCAATTATCCCACTTGGAAGCGCGTTAGTGTCCATCTCTTTCTAAATTGCCCTGTGCGCTTTGGCGTCACCCCATCTCCGTACACATTTTTCACGCACCATAATATTCAATTATCCACTCCAATGCAAGATTTTTAAAAGGAAAAAAAGGGTTTTGTTGACTATTTACCTTAAGTTAAGATTTCTTTTTTCTTTTACATTCAACAAAAAATGATTTTTTAATAATAAAATGAAACTATGCACAAATATCAGGAAATACATATACAATAATCATGTTGAATTTGTGCACGTGAATTATTAATAATTGTAAAACAAAAAGAAAAAAAAATTGAAAAGGATGCATTTAGCTTATAATTGAATTTTTTTTTTTTTAATACAAGATAAAATTTCTACTCTAACCTAATCTAAGTGTATATGTGTTTGAAGCTCCTTCCTGAATACTTGAATCCCGGCCATTACCCCCCATAACCCACAAAAACTTATACTTATGGAGTGACCATCACACCAAGGGTGTGCGGTGGTTATAATTGAATATTTAATATTCTTTTGTTAAAGTCATATTTTAATTATGTATTAATTCTTATCAAAATGTGAGAAAAATCTCCTAAGAATGCAAAAATGGTTATTTTTTAGAGCATTAGATTCGTTAAGGAATAACCTGAATAACCACTTTAATTGTGACACCACATTCATCTTTTTGGATTCATGAAATATTTAATTATTTTTCAAGAGTTTTGTAACTCAATGGTATTATTTGGTCTTATTTATAAGAAGACTAGCCATAATTCAACTGCCCAACTCCTAGTTGTTATAGCAATAAATACTTTCATTATAAATATCAAGAGATGTGTTGATATAAGGCTTTTGGCTTTTTATTATATAAGTATGAAATGATTCTAATTTATAACGCCGATTCAATGATAATAGTTATTTATCATCATATACTAAAATACTAATCGATTTTTTATGTAGACATGATCAAAACAAAACCTCTTATTTGAGAGAAATAGAGTTAAGTGGAAAATTTAAAGATTAATACATCCTGCTATGTATATTTTCAAATTTCAACTAAATATTTCTTAAACTTCACCGTAATAAAAGGGGATACCATACTCAGATAGAGAAATATTATGTCCATAATATTTTCATAGTAAATTATAAGTGGTAAGTTATTATTGACTATTACTGATGGACAAAAAAATACTTCTTAAACTTCATCGTGATAAAAGGGGATATCATACTTAAAAAGAGAAATATTATGTCCAACAATTTTTCATAGCAAATCATAAGTTGTTAGTTATTATTGGCTATTACTGATAAAAAAAATAATTTTAATAGTCATTTCAAATTATAAACAATAATAACTTAAAATTTATTGTGAAACTATTATAGACTTCACTGCTCGGAAGGCATAACTTGGACAGTGCAAGCAGCAAAGTAAAACCCATGTCACGGGATTTATCATTTAAGTTTTCTTTTTGTCTTTTTTTAATGAAATCAATTAAGTTCTTTGTTCCGTACAAGATCTTAGCAGAGGCGTCAACGATTAGACATTAAGGGGTGTCCTTGGCTTGGCCAAATTTCACCAGCCGCAAGTACATTGTTGTCCTAGATGGACTATACAGCCAAATTTCATTGCCAGTAGTGGTAGTAGATATGTTTGGACTGCACTAAAAATAAGAGTATGAATTTAGTAAGAATGTGGTGCAAATTAAATATAGGTTTTACACTATCTAATAAAAGTTGCCGCATCAACTTTTTTCTTAAAACTTAATACATTATACTACACATAATAATATCGCATCAACATTTTACTTAAAACTTGAAATATGATATTTATTGAGATTTTATCATGTGTAATCAGATGTGTTTATATTTTAGTAATATAATGATTTAGCATGTTCTTATTAGAGGGTATAAACTAAAGAGTTTACCTAAGTCATTATAGTATTTAATTTCTAAAAGTTAGGACAGAAATTTTTTTTTCCCCCAAACTGAGGTTAGTTTTGTAAAGTGTCATGTCAAAAAAATTGAAAATAAAATGAGAAAAATTAAGAGAAGAAATATTGGGGAAAGACGTTAAAAAGGGACCCAAGCCATTAAAAGCATTGAGAAGGAGAGAGAGACGGTTCAACTTCAAGTAAGTCCACCTGTCTTCATTAACTCATCTTGAATTCACTTAAATGCTGAATTCAAGGATGTCCATCGAAACACCTTCGCATTATTCGTCACTCTCATCACCGGTTTCCTCATCATGTTAAATGCTCCCAACCCACCCCTGCTTCCCTTCATTTATGCTTTTCTTTATGCCTCTCTTCTTCTCATAACTAGTTGTAACTTGTAGCCTCAAAATTACTCTTCGCATATATATCAGAATTGGAAATGTTTGAATCTTGTCATCAACAAATCACTGGTAAATCCTGCTAAACTTAATTGCAATTGCTTTTTTGATGCAAGTGTCCCACCAGAAAAGAAAATAAAAAATTCAAGAAAAAAGATGCATGAAAGAAATGTGGAAATTAAGATGTGCTTTGGACTGACAACGTTGTAACGTGTGGAAACGTATTGATCCATTTTAGTGGAACATTAATTGTGATTGGGTAAAAGATGTTACACACGTTCCGTACACATTTAATTTTGAATTGAAATCTTGAGTTGGAGACATGATTTAAGTTAAATAATGTCACCCTATAACAAAAAGGTCTCACCCTTTTATAAAAATGTCCCACCCCTTATCATAACAAGACCCAAATTAACTCAAGTATCAATAGAGTGTTCTAACTATTACTTTAAATTTTTTTATTAAAAAAAAAAAAAATCAAAAGGGTGCCATTTGAGAAAATAGGCATCTCAATCAACCCATTACAAAACTTTGTTTGGTTATACTTTATAATCTTTCTTAGTTAAATTAAGTCTCACTACAAGTGTACTTTTGCGGCCAAAATGGACATTTGCCACTTTCACCAAAACTTTCCAGCAAAATAACCATGTTCTGAAATTAATTAGCAAAATGTCCCTATTTTAAACTCGATTTTCTAAAAATTGAGTAATGTGAGAAATTTTACATGGAACTTGAGTTCTATGTATTTTTTTTAAGTTTAAATTCACATAACTCGATTTTCTAAAAATCGAGTTTTTCATTGAAACTCGATTTTTAGAAAATCGAGTTCAAATTATGAGCATTTTGCTAGATAATTTTAGAACAAGGCTATTTTGCTGGAAAGTTTTGGTGAAAGGGACAAATGTCCATTTTGGCCGTAGTTTTGCTTAATGCAAGTGCGTTTAATTTTAGAATTTTAATTTCCCATGCTATTTACTATTTTAAAAATATTTATGTTTTATTCAAGTTAATTCAATTATGCATTCAACTATGGTTCACTTTATTCAATTCCGTTGGATCATGTCTAATCAAGCACACTCCATCACGCTTTGGTTTGAGTTCTCCAAGATGAAAAACATTTGTCACCAACATTTAGGTGTTTACATTTCTCCCATGTTCGTCGTTAAGAAAATAATGTAGCTCATAGTCATGATAGGCACGGTAAGAGTATTACTAATTTTTGGGTTTGGATAGAAGAATTTCCACCATAAATCCATGATTTCATACAAGCCAATTTGACGTCCCTAGCTTAATGAGAATTTCAATCTTCTTCTCTAACAACAACCCAAAAAAAAAATCTAACTGATTGTCTCAAGTCAAAAAGCATATCACAAGACAAACACAAGCAAATCTTATCCCATTGAGAAGTATATATCGTAGTTTTACTTGGTGAGGATTTTAATTGGAGAATCAACATATTTAGGAAACAATTTTACGTAAGGTATATTGAAAAGCCCTTTTTGCCTTATCATTATGATTGAGTGTTTGTAAGCGTATCTACTGATTCTAATCATATAAAGAATATTAGACAGAGATAGAAAAACATATTACAATTATACCAACAAAAACAAAAACCTATTACAAAAAGTGGCTCTCAAAAAAAAAATGAAAGTGAAAAAGGAAGGGGCTTTGCATTGTATCTTATAAATTAACATAATCTTAAAGCGTACACCAAAAATAACTGATACTAATTTTGTTCTGCTGGTTTAAACTATAACTGATATAAGGTAAGCCAAGCCAAAAGCCAAAAAGCCAAGTTTTCGTTTAATGAGAGGCGGTGAGAGGAGGAGTTAGAATAGGTTCATTAAATGTGGTGAGTCTATATACAGTTGAAGGAAGGACTTGAATGCTACGGATCTTTAATATAGACAATAACTCCAACTTCCACAATTTGGTCACTCAAAGAACTAGAACTTTTAAAGCTCCCAACACCCCCTTCAGCCATTTAAAACGAAACTACATTCATGGATGACCTATATTAATCACTCCAAGAACTAACCTATAGAAGCTTTCAATACTCCCAGCTATTCAATCAACCCAGGTACCAGTCCCATGAGTTGAGTTTGTTTATGGTTGGTCCAAGACTCTAAGGGGAACAATAATTGTTCAATTATCCCACTTGGAAGCGCGTTAGTGTCCATCTCTTTCTAAATTGCCCTGTGCGCTTTGGCGTCACCCCATCTCCGTACACATTTTTCACGCACCATAATATTCAATTATCCACTCCAATGCAAGATTTTTAAAAGGAAAAAAAGGGTTTTGTTGACTATTTACCTTAAGTTAAGATTTCTTTTTTCTTTTACATTCAACAAAAAATGATTTTTTAATAATAAAATGAAACTATGCACAAATATCAGGAAATACATATACAATAATCATGTTGAATTTGTGCACGTGAATTATTAATAATTGTAAAACAAAAAGAAAAAAAAATTGAAAAGGATGCATTTAGCTTATAATTGAATTTTTTTTTTTTTAATACAAGATAAAATTTCTACTCTAACCTAATCTAAGTGTATATGTGTGTGAAGCTCCTTCCTGAAGATTTGAACCCCGGCCATTACCCCCCACACCCCACAAGCACTTATACTTATGGAGTGACCATCACACCAAGGGTGAGCGGTGGTTATAATTGAATATTTAATATTCTTTTGTTAAAGCCATATTTTAATTATGTATTAATTCTTATCAAAATGTGAGTAAAATCTCCTAAGAATGCAAAAATGTCAAAATGTGAGAAAAATCTCCTAAGAATGCAAAAATGGTTATTTTTTAGAGCATTAGATTCGTTAAGGAATAACCTGAATAACCACTTTAATTGTGACACCAAATTCATCTTTTTGGATTCATGAAATATTTAATTATTTTTCAAGAGTTTTGTAACTCAATGGTATTGTTTGGTGTTATTTATAAGAAGAGCCATAATTCAACTGCCCAACTCCTAGTTGTTATAGCAATAAATACTTTCATTATAAATATCAAGAGATGTGTTGATATAAGGCTTTTGGCTTTTTATTATATAAGTATGAAATGATTCTAATTTATAACGCCGATTCTAATTTATCATCATATACTAAAATACTAATCGATTTTTTATGTACACATGATCAAAACAAAACCTCTTATTTGAGAGAAAGAGAGTTAAGTGGAAAATTTAAAAATTAATACATCCTGCTATGTATATTTTCAAATTTCAACTAAATATTTCTTAAACTTCACCGTAATAAAAGGGGATACCATACTCAGATAGAGAAATATTATGTTCATAATATTTTTATAATAAATTATAAGTGGTAAGTTATTATTGACTATTACTGATGGACAAAAAAATACTTCTTAAACTTCATCGTGATAAAAGGGAATATCATACTTGAAAAGAGAAATATTATGTCCAACAATTTTTCATAGCAAATCATAAGTGGCTAGTTATTATTGGCTATTACTGATAAAAAAAATTTAATAATCATTTCAAATTATAATCAATAAGAACTTAAAATTTATTGTGAAACTATTATAGACTTCTATGCTCAGAAGGCATAACTTGGACAGTACAAGCAGCAAAGTAAAACCCATGTCACGGGATTTATCATTTAAGTTTTCTTTTTGTCTTTTTTTAATGAAATCAATTAAGTTTTTTGTTCCGTACAAGATCTTAGCAGAGGCGTCAACGATTAGACATTAATGGGTGTCCTTGGCTTGGCCAAATTTCACCAACCGCAAGTACATTGTTGTCCTAGATGGACTATACAGCCAAATTTCATTGCCAGTAGTGGTAGTAGATATGTTTGGACTGCACTAAAAATAAGAGTATGAATTTAGTAAGAATGTGGTTCAAATTAAATATAGGTTTTACACTATCTAATAAAAGTTGTCGCATCAACTTTTTTCTTAACACTTAATACATTATACTACACATTATAATATCGCATCAACATTTTACTTAAAACTTGAAATATGATATTTATTGAGATTTTATCATGTGTAATCAGATGTGTTTATATTTTAGTAATATAATGATTTAGCATGTTCTTATTAGAGGGTATAAACCAAAGAGTTTACCTAAGTCATTATAGTATTTAATTTCTAAAAGTTAGGACAGAAATTTTTTTTCCCCCAAACTGAGGTTAGTTTTGTAAAGTGTCATGTCAAAAAAATTGAAAATGAAATGAGAAAAATTAAGAGAAGAAATATTGGGGAAAGACGTTAAAAAGGGACCCAAGCCATTAAAAGCATTGAGAAGGAGAGAGAGACGGTTCAACTTCAAGTAAGTCCACCTGTCTTCATTAACTCATCTTGAATTCACTTAAATGCTGAATTCAAGGATGTCCATCGAAACACCTTCGCATTATTCGTCACTCTCATCACCGGTTTCCTCATCATGTTAAATGCTCCCAACCCACCCCTGCTTCCCTTCATTTATGCTTTTCTTTATGCCTCTCTTCTTCTCATAACTAGTTGTAACTTGTAGCCTCAAAATTACTCTTCGCATATATATCAGAATTGGAAATGTTTGAATCTTGTCATCAACAAATCACTGGTAAATCCTGCTAAACTTAATTGCAATTACTTTTTTGATGCAAGTGTCCCACCAGAAAAGAAAAGAAAAAATTCAAGAAAAAAGATGCATGAAAGAAATGTGGAAATTAAGATGTGCTTTGGACTGACAACGTTGTAACGTGTGGAACCATATTGATCCATTTTAGAGGAACATTAATTGTGATTGGGTAAAAGATGTTACACACGTTCCGTACACATTTAATTTTGAATTGAAATCTTGAGTTGGAGACATGATTTAAGTTAAATAATGTCACCCCATAACAGAAAGGTCTCACCCTTTTATAAAAATGTCCCACCCCTTATCATAACAAGACCCAAATTAAGTCAAGTATCAATAGAGTGTTCTAACTATTACTTTAAATTTTTTTATTTAAAAAAAAAAATCAAAAGGGTGCCATTTGAGAAAATAGGCATCTCAATCAACCCATTACAAAACTTCGTTTGGTTATACTTTATAATCTTTCTTAGTTAAATTAAGTCTCACTACAAGTGTACTTTTGCTGCCAAAATGGACATTTGCTACTTTCACCAAAACTTTCTAGCAAAATAATCATGTTCTAAAATTAATTAGCAAAATGTCCCTATTTTAAACTCGAATTTCTAAAAATTGAGTAATGTGAGAAATTTTACATGGAACTTGAGTTCTATGTATTTTTTAGAAAATCGAGTTTAAAATATGAGCATTTTACTAGATAATTTTAGAACAGAGGTATTTTGTTGGAAAGTTTTGGTGAAAAGGACAAGTGTCCATTTTGGCCGTAGTTTTGCTTAATGCAAGTGCGTTTAATTTTAGTACTTTAATTTCCCATGCTATTTACTATTTTAAAAATATTTATGTTTTATTCAAGTTAATTCAATTATGCATTCAACTATGGTTCACTTTATTCAATTCCGTTGGATCATGTCTAATCAAGCACGCTCCATCACGCTTTGGTTTGAGTTCTCCAAGATGAAAAACATTTGTCACCAACATTTAGGTGTTTACACTTCTCCCATGTTCGTCGTTAAGAAAATAATGTAGCTCATAGTCATGATAGGCACGGTAAGAGTATTACTAATTTTTTGGTTTGGATAGAAGAATTTCCACCATAAATCCATGATTTCATACAAGCCAATTTGACTTCCCTAGCTTAATGAGAATTTCAGTCTTCTTCTTTAACAACAACCAAAAAAAAAAAAAAAAAAATTCTAACTGATTGTCTCAAGTCAAAAAGCATTTCACAAGACAAACACAAGCAAATCTTATCCCATTGAGAAGTATATATCGTAGTTTTACTTGGTGAGGATTTTAATTGGAGAATCAACATATTTAGGAAACAATTTTACGTAAGGTATATTGAAAAGCCCTTTTTGCCTTATCATTATGATTGAGTGTTTGTAAGCGTATCTACTGATTCTAATCATATAAAGAATATTAGACAGAGATAGAAAAACATATTACAATTATCCCAACAAAAACAAAAACCTATTACATAAAGTGGCTCTCAAAAAAAATTGAAAGTGAAAAAGGAAGGGGCTTTGCATTGTATCTTATAAATTAACATAATCTTAAAGCGTACACCAAAAATAACTGATACTTATTTTGTTCTGCTGGTTTAAACTTTAAACTGATACACACTTTAGTAAAATATTCACTACTTTCGCTATATAGAAGAAGACTATACTTAGCTCAATCTACTTGTACAATGTACTTTAAAAAAGAAAAAAATTATACAACTTTCCAAACAAAATTTTTATATTTGAGAAATAAAATGTTTGCAAAAGAAAGTCTCATTGAGGCTTTGAGTTTTGTTTAAATATATTCAAGGGAGAGCTGCAGTGTTGAATATATGCTCTAAAAAAAATAAAAACAAAAAAACTTTTGAGAATAAACTAGTAATGCATGAAGTTTATTGATTGTTTTTGTGCCATATAAAAAAGATGTATCTGTGTTTAACCCGATTAAAAAAGTTGGAGACAACTAATCGAATACTTGTCTTAAATATCCTGAAAATGTAATGTCTTGCTTCCCACCAACAGAATTATTTATCAAAAAAGAAAATTGCATGGCAGAAAGAATATTAAACACAGAATTTCCTTGCTCACAAAAGTGCACCTTCTCGTATACAGAGAAAAAGAATAAGAATTTTGTCTCCACTGAATAGTACTTCCCTTTGCCTCCTTTGCAAGCATGTCTGACCCATTTTCTCTTACATTATAATTAAGCCTAATAAATCATCTCATCTATAAATTAATAAGGATTGTCTCTCTTTTATCAATGTAAAATTTTTAATTTGATAATACACTACTAACTTCTTATTTTCCACGTTAAACTCTCACATATTTTCAAACTTATACATCGTTTCATTATGGCCAAACAACGACTGATCACAATTATTAATTTTTTTAGAAGAAAGAAGTTTGTTTGGATGGCCCCGATGGGGTCCGATTTGGTGTATAAGATTTTTATTAAGATCGGTCGGGGTCCTACCTTTCTCAGCAGACTAGAATAACTAGTCTGCAGAACCTTGTGGGCTGTTGACAATGCTACTCTTGTTGGTAGTTTAAGTTATTGGATAATGTTTAATTGTTTACCAAAAAAAAAATTTTTTATTTCTTTTCAAAATGAAAAAGAGACCATTTTACCGTTAAAAATCTAGTTTTTTTTTTTTTTTTTTTTTTTTTTTTTATTTTTTTTTTTTTTTATGAATCAGTTGGTGAGGGACTAATTAGTTTTTCACCTGCTTGTATTACTTAGTGACTTTATTTGTCTTTTTACCCCATTTAATGAAAAGTTTATCTTTCAATGGAAAAAAGGGTAATATATTTGGTGTTAAGTAACATATAATCGGTATTACTTCTTTTCTTTTTTTTTGCTAAATAAAAAAAATTGGGTCTTCGGTATGGGCTTATCAATCTCACACTACGTAGCGACAATGAATAATACCACGTATACTACACAGATCTTGTTAGACTATTGCTCGAACTTACTCATCTCTAGCCTCTGAGTGCTAGGATAAAGACTCCTACTATCAAGTCACACCCTATGTGGTAGTTATTATTTCTTATTTAGTGGAATCCAATTTTGAATGAAATATTATTGATGTAAGGCATGCGTTTTAGTACTTCCAAAGTTGGTATGACATGCAGGTTCTCTAAAGGCTAAACTCTAAAGGAATAACACTAACTTGGTGATTAAAATATAACAAATAAAAACCCAATAATAATGAATAATGACTATTTTAGCATAGGTCCAAATGTACTACTGTACGTTAATGGAGTTTGGGAAGTAGCTGTTTTATTACTATCTCGGCAAGAAATTCACGAGGAAGGACTCCAGGACAATATAAAACGTAGGTCATAAACAAGTCAAGCTGATCTTGGTATTAAAAGTTTAAGTTTGATTTTTATTTTTTTTTTTCAAATACGATTGAGCCTAAGTTTATCTCCAAACAAAATTTATATTCAAGTTTCGCTCATTTTTTTGTCTAACAAGTTCGAGCTAGTTCACGAGTTATTTGATTAATTTATTTATTTTCTTATATATTGTGAAATTATTATTAAAATTTTACTTTTCACAATTCTACAAATAATAATATAATATCATATGAACCTATTAACAAACTTATACAATCAAATTTTAAGTCTAGATAAATATATTTTTAGATAAGTATACATATAAAAATATAATATTATATATAGTTAAATCAAACCTTTGTTCATGAATACATTATTATGTTTGAGCTTGACTCATTTAGTAATTGAGTTTAAACTTAAAACTTGAACTTAACTTATTTTCTAAACAAATGAACATTAGGGTTGTAAATGAATCAAGCCGTTCGTATACAGCTCGGGTTTGGCTTGATAAAAAACTTGTTCATATTTGTTTATTTATAAACAAGTCGCTTAAACTTTAATTTTAGGCTTATTTAATAAACGAGCCGAGCTCGATTAAAAAATATTGTTCATGAACAAGCTCGTGAACACTAAGACTTAATATGAAAGTAACAAAACAAGTTGAGCCTAGGCTTATTTATGAGTTTGGTAATAAAATTGATATGAGCTTGACAAGTAAACTCATATCCTTCTAAGACTTTAATTAATTATAAGTTGAAACTACTCATTCAAACCAAATAAGTTAGATAATTAAACTTGATATAGGTTTGATAATATACTTATGTTGGATCTCAAGCTCAAAAACATGATATTGAGCTTGAGTTTGGGCTTGATATTGAGTTTGAGCTTGGCTTAACTAATGAACTAAGCTAAGCCAAGCCGAGCTCAAGCTTTTATATTTTATAACAAGCTCAAGCTTGAATATTATTTGTAGACTCGTATCAAGTTCAAGTCAAGCTTGAACATTCTACTTTTGCTATCGAGCCGAACTTGAACATTCATTACTTAACAAAGCTTGGCTTGTTTACAACCCTAATGAACATTAACAAGTTTTTTCCAAACTAAACTCAAATTGTTC